>NW_028262402.1:2984242-3287272 GCF_047370975.1 Nipponia nippon
TTTTTTTTTTTAATGCATATGTTGATTTTTGCAATAAAAGAGTGGAGGTGAAAGTCTGACTGCGCTGAAAGTGTTGGCAGTCTTCCAGCTGGTTTCTGCATGGCCAGTTTTAAAGAGTGGTACCCAGCTTCACAGCTCTGTACCTGAGCAAAATCATACACAGACAAGAGGGAAACAACTTTGACATGGTAACTGCCAGAGGAGTATTGCATAGCCAATTTTCTTTCCTACCCATCTACTGTCAAGCCTTCTGTCTGATGAATGTGTGAAATCAACACTGAAAGCCTAATACATGGAATTTGCTGCATATCATCTGGTGCAGTTTGCCAAGTAACTGGAGGATATTCTGAAGGAGCTATCAAGGATTTGTCCAAGTTTTCTGTTACTGTTGTTTCTGATTCTTGTAAAAGTACGCTTGATATAGCTTGAAAATTACTCTGCACAGATTACTTTGCAAAATGATAGCTGTAAATATGCAGCATTTGTAATGCAAGTAAAAAACAATATTACTGACTCCAGTTCTAGACCTGTGCACTTGAATGATAGAAGCAGTCAGCACATCTGGAAAATGTTTTCTTTCTTGCCCTTCAATTTAGGTCTGTATTTCTGGGCATGCCTACAACTAGGATTAGTATGTGGTGGTATTACTTTTTGTATGTAATTTTCCCACTGAAACAAATTCAGCCCCTGGAAAAGCAAGTACAGTTCAGTTGTTTTGTGGCTGTTGTTGTGCACATGCACAACAGCAATTAGGCCATTCACCTTCCTTAAACTAATTCTTCAACACACACAAATTCCTTCCAGTTCCAGCGGTACTAGAACATTCACATTTAAAAAGCAGAAGAGCAAATGCATTCATTCATTCATTACCAATAAGACTTTTGATTTTATGTCTTTTACATGCAAAAGGGGACTAATATTTCCTGTAGATTTATTCGTCATTTGGCAGCAAGGCAAAAAATCTAGGGAAATGCTAGCGTATAGGTCTCCTATACCATCCAACAAGGTACGCTGCAAGAAGACCGAGCAAGCTTTGGTATCAAATAAGGTACTTCAGGTATTAAATTGAAGTTAAAATGGAAAGAAAAGAGATCAGTTTACAAGAAAGCACTTTAAATTCAAACAAGTCAAACAAAAGGCTATGAAAAATCTCTATTCTCCCGAAGCAAAGAACTAGATTCCAAAATAACCATATTGTCTTCTTCAAAAGGTTTAATGGTGGAGCATCCTCAGACAAAGAAGACAGAAAATAAAGTATATGGAGCTTCTTCACTAGATAACAGATTGAAAGTTCAATTCTTAAACTGACTCAAATGAAATTAAGGACCAGTAAATGAAGTAAAGCGAAGAGCCAGGGAATCTGAAGACAAACTTTCTGGGCTTAAGTACATTTTAAAGCAAATTACATTTCCAGAAAGTTCAGTGCAGACCAAGAAAAAAGCAATTAGTGGGGAAGTGCAAAGACAAAATTGCATAGCTGAGGGTTGATTTGCTCCTGTTTTCCCAGTCTGGACTACAACATGAGTGTGATGAGAATGGAGAGTGCTGGCCCAGAAATTTGTCCTGGAAATGAAACAGAGGGACTCAGTAAAGATTTCTGAACATGCTGTCCATTCACTAGGGCTGTGAGGAATAAATCCTCAACAGGACTTGCTAAGCCTTTTACTGCTATCAGAAACAAATAATACCTGGAGCCATGAAGAGGAAGGAGGACTCACTCAGCACAGGACCCCCAGGTCTGTGGCTGGACTTCTGTGAAAACAGGAGTATGAGACTATTAAAGCCCAAAATATCTAGTCTTTGTCCCTGAGAAAGCAAACCCAAATACCTGTGCCTGTCACTACTTGGTAACCCTGTAACAAGCATTTAGGAACAGGACAGAGCCATAAAAATAAGAAGACATCATTGGTTCTGCAGAAGTAGGCTTGTACTGGCTAGGATGGAGGAAAAAATTATCAAGAAAATTCAAAATAATTGAATTTTTGTTAAAAGGAAAAAAAAAGAATTAATCAAAATGGAGTTCTTTAAGCAGTAGTTTTCTTGAAACTTGATTTCTGATGGCAATTGCCTATGTGGACTCTCTCACATCTAATAAAGAATGATTTCGTAACCTTTCACTCTGAGGGAGTGCTCTTTCTCTTCTGTCTACTCATCTGTTTCTGAGAAATGTGCCTGAACTTGATGTCTTTGATAACCTTTCTGTTAAAATCATCCAGTGGGGACAAACAGACATATATACATTCACAGACAGCATGATCACATTGGCCTCAACTCCCCACAGACACTAAAAAAGATCCAACCAGCCCTTTCCACAAATATCTAAAAATCACAGGCACTTGGGCGTGTAAATTAAGATGAAAATAATAAAAATGTATTAATCTTACATGGAAGAGCAACAGCTTCCTAAGAAATCAGTGAAAAAGAAGTAAGTAATATCATAGAAACATAGAATGCTTTGGGATGGAAGGGACCTTTAAAGGTCATCTAGTCCAACCCCCCTACGATTGCCAGGGACATCTACAACTAGATCAGGTTGCTCGGAGCCACATCCAGCCTGGCCTTGAATGTTTCCAAGGATGGGGCATCTACCACCTCTCTGGGCAACCTGCTCCAGGGTTTCACCACCCTCACCATAAAAAGTTTCTTCCTTATATCCAGTCTGAGTCTACCCTCCTTCAGTTTAAAACCATTACCCCTGCTCCTATCACTACAGGCCCTGCTAGAAAGTCTGTCCCCATCTTTCTTATAAGCCCCCTTTAAGTACTGAAAGGCTGCAATAAGATCACCCTGCAGCCTTCTCTTCTCCAGGCTGAACAGCCCCAGCTCTCTCAGCCTTTCCTCATAGCAGAGGTGCTCCATCCCTCTGATCATTTTTGTGGCCCTCCTCTGGACCCACTCCAACAGGTCCATGTCCTTCCTGTGCTGAGGACCCCAGAGCTGGATGCAGTACTGCAGGTGGGGTCTCACCAGAGCAGAGTAGAGGGGCAGAATCACCTCCCTCGACCTGCTGGCCACGCTTCTTTTGATGCAGCCCAGGATACGGTTGGCTTTCTGGGCTGCAAGAGTACATTGCCGGCTCACGTCCAGCTTTTCATCTATCAGTACCCTGAAGTCCTTCTTGGCAGGGCTGCACTCAATCCCTTCATCCCGCAGCCTCTACTGCTACTGGGGATTGCCCCGACCCAGGTGCAGGACCTTGCACTTGTCCTTGTTGAACCTCATGAAGTTCACACAGGCCCAGCGCTGCAGACTGTCCAGGTCCCTCTGGATGGCATCCTATCCCTGAGGCGTGTTGACTGCACTGCTCAGCTTGGTGTCACCTGCAAAGTTGCTGATATAGATGATATAATATGATATAGATGATATATAGCTGTTATAATATGATATACATGGTTAATTTTTGTCCATAATGGAGATTTTGAGGGTAACAATTCCCTGTCATCCCCTTGCTGGGGGAATCTGCCTGGCCTGGGGGACAGCAGACCCCCACAGTGAGGCAGCCTGTTATGGGTAGGGGTCTGTAGGTGTGCCAGAGGTCCTAATACTAAATTTTGAGCCACATCCACAGTGAGGGTATCTGATTTGCTCCTTTTCCCCATTAAACTGGCCATCTATTCTAGGAGTGTATTCCCTAGGCTTACTTGAAAACTTTATTTGGAGGTCAGTTATCTCCGAGGAAGTGAAACTTTTTACAGTTGTCTGAGATTGGGCATCCAGTATTTGTTTGATTTTTATCATGGAAGCAACCACTTTCAACTTATTTTCTTCTCACTGATCATCTGGATCATCACGGTGATGATGACTGGGAGAACTGGAATCAAACCAGATACATCCTCACCATTCATTGTAGTCAGTATACGTAGCAACCATCTCTTTAACAGGCTGTATTTGACCAGACCATCGTAGGTGATCCCTGCATATGTGGGCACCGGCTGTGTTCTAGTACTGCAGTTTTCATTCTAACAATATGTTCTGTTTTTCTAGCTGTGTATGTCACATTTTATGCAACATATTATTGGTTTTTACTGTTTCTTTTATGGTTCTAGCATGTTAATCTTACATAGTCTCACTCTTCTCGCTTCTCCACTACTGCTGCAAGCAACTTCCTAGAAGCCAGTGCAAGCCTGGTTTTCCCTTTTCCTACTTCAACTTATCAGAAGCTTTTCATTTCTTCAATTCCTCCTAAATATCTCTGTGATCAGTACAATGTTCTTCTCTCCAAGAAAATTTCCACTCAGGAATTTTCCATCGCTCCTTTTCAAATTTATGGGCTAGCTTTTTCCAGTCTTGGCTAATGTTTGCAGATATTTATCCTTGCTTTTAAACAGCCTTGTCATTAGCTTTCCTTCATCACAACAAAAATGACCTCTATTAGGTACTTTTCTTTTTTAAGCTATAATGCTAAATCAGAAATCCTGTTATTGGCAAATTGTTAGTACAGTAACTGGTAACATTAAACCTCAGGAATATCCTGTCCATGGCACCAACTAATGTTGGAGTCCAACACTCTCTGATCAGATGACTTTTAATATTACACGTGTGGAGGATTTAATCTTCAATATCAGACTTACTTATCTGAAGTTATGTTACACAGGATTTTGATTTAGCAGGCTGATAAAGCAATGAACATAAATCACAATACAAGTACAAATTACTTTTAGCAGAGTATAGCAATTGCAATAAGCAGCTGAATCACAATACAAATGTGATTCTTATAAAAGGTTTCTATTATGTGCTTAATGCCACGACTGGTTGAATCACTTAAGTGATATAATTGGTCAATTGACTCAGCTGACATAGCCAGCAGATCCACTCAACAGATAAAGCTGTTTACCTAAGAAAGGGCCATCCTTACCCATCCATGAAGAGTTCCCTTTGTAAGTTCAGCTTTCTTTGCATCTTCTACAGTCAGTCATTCCCCTTCCCTGGGCTTCATGAGCACTTTGCCCTTGTCTTATCCTTTGAGCCTTCTCCAATTCATTGATCCAGAACAAGCAGAGATAAGGCACTTCATTTACATAAGAAGCAAAATAGAAGGTTGTGATTTAGACAGTTCTCTTGTATGAGTAACTGTTGACTGCAGCTTGATGCCTGGCCATAGCAGTATTTAAAAACAGAGTTAAGGCATATCCATATATCCAAAGGGTAAAGCTTCAACTCATGCAATGTCTGCATTGAGTCTTGACCTCAGCTGATGTCTCAGATTCATGAAGAAGGCAGCACTATTCTCTTAATGGACAGTACAATATACTTTTTCTTGTACTTTAAAATTAATTATTAAGGAAATAATTTTTTTTTGAGCTTATGGACAACAATAAAGCACAAAAAAGCTGTGAAAATAATAAGGAGGGAGAATAAAGGACAGCTGTAATGAAAAAGGCATTATTTGCAGGCATATGGAATATAAGACACTTGACATACAAACAATGAACAAAAAATTTAGTCCATAGTGATGCAGTAGAGGGCTCTTTCCAAACCATGGGCTGTTTCTCTAAACAGATGTAAAAGGTCAATTCCTCACAGCTGAGTTTACGCCATTGCTTCATGTTGAAGAAAGCTTCATTCTAGGCCTTGCTCGTTCAACACACAAAATGGCCACAAATGGTATCAGTTCATATGCCAGTCTGACATCTCCTATTGGGTTCCTTCTCTTTTAATCCTTATTACTACATAAACACCTTGTGCAGAAACCAGTCAGCTCTAGCCTGCACCCATGGCCATGCCAGTCAGGGCCACCATGGGCTCCTCAGCTCAGAGCATGAGGACAGGCAGAGACAGCAGCAGGAGCCTCAGCCAAAGCACAGGAGGAGCCCAGAAAGCAGCATGGCAATGGGTCTCTGTCTCCATGGCATGTCTTTCCCTTTCCCCTTCTGCCCTTGCTTGGGAGAAGGGCAGGGGCAGCAGGGCTGCCATCAGCCTCTCAGCCCCCAGCCACTTGAGGACCATCACTCACCAGTCCCTGACCCCGGTACGCTTGTCAGCTGCACAATACTCTCTCCTGGGTTGGTCTGGGAAACCTGATGGCCCATCAAGGGATATCCTCTGGCCCAGGAAAAAGCTGAGAAGGGGAAGGTGGAGCTTGTGCAGCTATCCTAAGTCTACTTTCCTCTCCCTGACCAAGCTGCTGGAGACATGGCAGAAAAAGGAAAAGGAAAAGGGAAAGGGAAATGGGAAGAGGAAGGGGAAGAGGAATGGGAAAAGAAAAGGAAAAGGAAAAGAAAAAGGGAAAGGGAAAGGGAAAAAGGAGATCTCATTGTGATGGAGAAGATGTGGGCACTGCCTTGATGGGGTGGCTGTGTGGGTGCTGCCATGATTTGTGGCTGTGGCTAACCATTTTCCCACTTTTCCACTCCTGCCTGGCCCCCATGAACCCCCAGTTCTGTTTTGTGTTTCCCATGAGGCAGACTGTGGCATTGGCTGCAGTTTTGAAAGCTACATGTTCTGTAAGGGGGCCCAGACTCTGGTCTTTGAGATGGGGTCACGGTGAGTGTATCTGGCTAAAGGCTATGCAGCATAAAAGACAAAGACAAGAAACAGGAAAATTGCTAATTTAGATGCTCAGATACAGAGACCCTAACTGACAGTGGGTAGTGAAGACTGTAAGAAGACCAGAAGGCACTGATCAATCTTCTGTTGCAGGAATCACTCATGTGCGACTTTGAAGGGGTTCAGCCAACACTTGTTAATTGGTAGAAAGAAGGAAACAAGACTATTATAGGCTATTGGTATGGGTCTCATAAGAAAGAACAAACTTATGGGATATTTTGGGAGATTCTGGGACTGTATAAAGTTTACTGTTCTATGTCTTTAGGGGAGCATGGGAATGTACAAAGCGTTATGGAGGAAAGATGAAATTTAAAGAAAGCAAAGGATCAAGGTGGAACAGGGATTTCCACCAGCAACAATGAGAAAACAGAAAAGAGAGATAAGAGGGGTCAGTCAGTCAAGCCCTGCACTTGATGACCTTACTATCTTATTAACTTTTCTTTTGAACTATTTTGTGTGTGCATTCCCTATACTCTGTATGTGTGTAAGCATGTGCAGGTGTGATCTACTCGTGAGCTCGGAGCTAGACTAGTTGGCTAGTAGGTCTGGGAGATAGTTATGGGGTAGAATGTGGGGTTAGGGGCAAGCTACCAGAGAGACAAGGAACCCAGTACCCAAGCAGTGGAGATACGACAGGTCTGAGAGCCAGCTACTGGAGACAGCCATGTGAGCGTATGTGTGTATGCATGTGGGTGCATGTGTATCCATGAGATATAGCTAGTGAATTTCAGGCCTTATTAGCTGGTGAGTAAGAGCAAGGTCAGGCCATTTGTGTTGCTCATGTTTACATAAGTGCTGTTTGTGTTTATGTGGGTGCCTGCAAAGGCACTGTTCTCCTGTCTATGCTGATCTGTGGCCATCTATGTCTGTACAGGGAGTGCATGTCTACTGGGAATTTGCACCAAGCTTCACCACTGTTTGGATTTAAGAATGGCAAACAGCAGTAGTACCATATATAGATGACTGGGAAGAGAGCAATTTCTATGTTGATGTGTTGGAGTTTAAAAAGGGCTAGACCCATACGTGCCCTTGAACTGTCCTAAATAGATAGCCCTTCAGGCTTTCTGAGGATTTGGAAAACTCTCTCAAGGGCCACCCTGGTATGTTACCGAGCACCACACAGTCATCTGAGAAGTATTTTGTCATCAATTATCTAAGCATTAGAGATATAGTACCTTATAATGCTTGATGGATTTGGATATTTTCCTTTTTCACAACACATACATGATGAATATCCCACTGAATAAAAGGTTTCTAAATCCTTTTCTTCTGGTGGCAGTCTTTCAGAGGTAGGAGACCAATAGCCTTAGGCCTGAGGAACATAAATAAGTGCATACCCACGCAAGTGCCAATTAGTGTAATAGCCTGAAAGGGAACTATACTGTGATCCATGTTCATATTTTCATCATCATCTTCCTCATGGAATATACAACAAGTCATCACAAGCTCAGTCCAGTGTACCCAAGAGGCCTCCCTTAACATTTTCACATTTTGTTGGCAGGAATAATAGTTATTTTTGCATTGCAAAGATCTTCCTTTGGTTTGCTCTGTGCCATGCCAATAGCTGCTTTTTCTCCTCTAGCAGCATGTTGTCCGTCTCATAATGGAAGATGGCCTACAGAATTTTGATTTTCAGCAATGTGAAGAAAATGGGGAAAATAATCTTTGCAAGCCTCAGATCCCTATCTTTGGAGAAGGCTGCTTAGTGAATGAAATGTGTACTCTGGCTGGGGACTTCTATACACATGACTCTGCCACCTTGGGTGAGTAATTGCATGTCCTTTTTTTCTTTCAGAAGCTGACTAACAAAACAGTAGCCCTCACAGTCTCTCACATTATGATCTGTAAATAGCCCAGAAACTTTGTGCCTATAAAGAGCTGAATACAGTCCACGAGACAATAGTCTCCTCTAAATTCTGTCTTCTTTGACTTTTCTTTCTACCCTCTCAGCTAGCTCCTGATGCTAACTGCTGAGATAAAAGGTGTCCCAGTTTCCTGTATACATTCCCTATTATAAAAATATAGCCTTTCCTTTTTTATGCCTTTGTATCTTGGGCATGAGAGACTAACTTAATTTTATATTCAAGATATCTCCATGACATTGGCTGCGTTTGCAGCCTTTACATTTGTGAGGCTTTTCCACATAGGCTTTACACTTCTCACACAAAATTACAAGTGGACAATCCATTTACTTTTTAATAGCAAGGGCTTTTTTATTTGTCTAAATGTTTCCGAGGCCTAAAATGCATTTAGGGCATCTTAAACTCTCACACATGCTAGCTGCACAGCCCCGCAACTCATGAACTGAACCAACTCAGAACTTACCAACACATTCATTGCTTTTATGAACTCCATCCTGACTGCCACTCATCTGTAATAATTATGATCTTTGAGCACTGAGACCCTGCCTGTGCTGTTTTTGCAATATCTGTGGTCACTGAGAGTATACACAATGAGGGTACATGCCAAAGATGCTGTCTTATCACTTCGACAATGAATATGGTCTAACAAATCAACATCACTTTGTGTCCATTCTGTTTCTTATTTGCCAGACCAAACTTTGTTTCTTCTGCTGCTCATTGTCCTCTTTGGACATTCCCTTGAGGCTTCTCCTCAGGGTCACCATCTACATGTTACTGTGAATTTGACTTTCTGCTCTGGCTTACTGTTTCTGTATGGACTGGTGACCCTTTAGCTTGGTTTTGGCTTGACTCAACTTCTAGTTCTTGTCCCTCTTCTTACCCTGGCTGACATGCTGTCCCCTATTTGTCCCAGCTTTTAACAGCTGACATTCATCAGTTTGCCTCCACCCTCTGCAGCCCATTCCCACCCCACACGTGCTAGTATTTGTTCAGCATTTGTTCTAGAAAAGAGACCCTGAGACCGGCACCTGTCTCTCCCTCCCTCCCTTTTTCTTTCTCTTGGTTGATCTTCCACTGTGATCACAACACCAAGTAATCAAGACTGTAGACTTTTAAGCCATTTACAAGCATCTGATCCATTCTGCAATTCATCAGCTGTGAAAATTTTGCCATGAAAGTCTGCTCCTAGCCTTATCAGACATCTTTTTTAAATACCAAGGTGTGTTCTCTCTTTCTCAGCAGAGGCTTAGTTTCTTTACTTTTAAGCCAGTCCTCATATACAGTTTTCTGAAGCCTCACAGCATTGGGGGGGGTGGTCACATCAGCAGGTCTGCCTCTGACAGTTCAAGTGAAAGTATAGTTATAGCTCTTTATAAACTCCAATAATGCATACCAACAGGTGTTGTGTGCTTTAAAACACCTCCTTATCTCTGATTGTAGCATACTGGTAAAACACTCTATAACAGAGACCTTTTTTCATTATTAGGAGCAAAGGGGTGAACATTATCCTGCTTTAAGTGCTTGTGTGAAGGCTGTTTCAGAAAAACTTTTTAGCCCCAGTCTGCCTGTAGTTTCTGTGGTCTGTACACCCTGCTAAAACTGCTTCTAATGGCCACAAGCATTGCAGAACTCATTCTGCCTATCAGACTCACCACCCAGATGTGTTTGGATAATACCTTTATTACTGTGATGATGTTTTTACTGCCATCATTTTGTTTGGAAAAGTGTTGTATATTCACAAAATCTCGCTGCCATTGAACATCTGCTACCCACACAATCATTGTGTTTCTCTGAAGGTACTTTCTTATCTTTGTAAGGCATAAGCATCACCTCTGTCTAAGCCTTGTTGCCCTCCCTGCTTGCTGGTCACATCAACTGTTCATCTTGTAGCTGCTTCAAAAGGTGAATTTACACTATCAAAGATCCCTGCGACTGCAGGAACACTGTCAATCTCTTTCAACAGGCAATCCAGCATAGACATAGGTATTAACACTCTGCTAGTTCAGACAATCAGTATAAATTGTGGTTGAAGAGTCTTTATTAATAAGGTATTAGGCAGGTGCGAGAGGGGTTGCCATCCTGGCATCTTCAGACTTGTTTTTTCCCCTCTTTGAATATTGCTGTCCTTTCTTTGAATGATGCTGTCCCAGAAATGAACAAAAATATCTCATAAAAAGAAGTGCTGTGTCTTCCTTCGCACCAGCCAAACCCAGCTTTTGAACACATTAGATGAATGTGTGAAGGCTGTAATGGTTCTTCACATAACTGTGACCACAGCTCACAGGTGTGGGAAAACCAGGCCCAGCAATAGCAGAGGCAAAGACAATCATACCCCACACAAGCAGAAATTCAGCAGCTACTGTAACACCATTTGTCTTTTACTTATTTGTACTTTCATTTTTCTTCCTGTTGCTGACCTCTTGCTGTGCAGACAGCTTGAGACCAGCATCTGGCCCCTCTTGCAGAGTGGACAATTTCAATAACACGACCACAGTTACAAGCTGTCACAGTAAGAGCAAATTAAAACTCAGGGTGAGGGAGGTGGCCAGGCAGGAAGGGAAACATAGAGAAATGGCCAGTCTCAGCCAGGGATCACAGCAGTGCCCACACCACCAATCCATTGCTGTGGTGAACATTTTGATCATTTGCGTCTGTGCCAAGGTGATGGTGGCACCATGGTGGCTTGTCTTTCAAGTTCTGAACAATGCTCCCCACATCTTCCACCCATAGTGGGCTGCATGATGTCCTCGAGGGAGGGACTCAGGACCCTGAGCTGCCAGCGAGACCCTGGAAGTGCAGAACACCTGACACTCCCAGAGTTGCCAGGACTGTGAATGGGGTTGCAAATAGTTTTCTTCATAGAATCATAGAATCATAGAATATCCTGAGTTGGAAGGGACCCACAAGGATCATCGAGTCCAACTCCTGTCCCTGCATAGGACAACCCCAAAATTCACACCATATGTCTGAGGGCATTGTCCAAATGCTTCTTGAATATTGTCAGGCTTGGCACCGTGACTACTTCCTTGGGGAACTTGTTCCAGTGCCCCACCATCCTCTGGGTGAAGAACCTTTTCCTAATGTCCAGCCTAAACCTCCCCTGGCCTATCTTCCTGCCATTACCTCAGGTTCTTTCATTGGTTGCCAGGGAGAAGAGATCAGCGCCTGCCCCTCCTCTTCCCCTTGTGAGGAAGCTGTAGACTGCGATGAGGTCTCCTCTCAGTCTCCTCTTCTCCAGGCTGAACAGACCAAGTGACTTCAGCTGCTCCTCATACGGCTTCCCCTCTAAACCCTTCACCATCTCTGTGGCTCTCCTCTGGACACTCTCTAGTAGCTTCGTATCCTCTTTGTACTGCACACAGTACTCAAGATGAGGCTGCACCAGTGCAGAGTAGAGCGGGACAATCACCTCCCTTGACCAGCTAGCAATACAGTGCTTGATGCACCCCAGGACACAGTTGGCCCTCCTGGCTGCCAGGGCACACTGTTGGCTCGTGTTCAACTTACCATCGACCAGAACCCCCATATCCCTCCCCACGGGGCTGCTCTCCAGCCTCTCGTTCCCAAGTCTGTATGTACATCCAGGGTTGCCCAGTCTGTAGGTATATCCAGGGTTGGTTTCTTGATGGAAACCAAAGCAATGAAATGTGAGGAGGGAGGCAGTGCTGCTTTTCTTAGTCATGGAGAAGCCAGAACAGTGAAGAGGAAACCTGTTCTGACCAGGAGGGAGTAATGGGGAAAAGACCAAGAAACTGCAGGTACTGCCACCAAGCACAGAGGCTGCTGCTTTGGCCGGGCGCAATGATCAGAGTTGGGGAAACAAAAAGGAAACCAGAAGAGCCACAGGAATTCCAGAAGAACCGGTTTTGACTGCCTACCCTTTTCCATGAAGGCTCACAGGTGTAACTGGAAGGAATCAAAAGACCTCAAAATCACCTTGGGAAGCTAGTTTGTAATTTGTATCTGCTCATGCAATGGCCAAGAGGCTCCCACCTTCACTGAGGAGGGAGTCCCACCTGAGAGCAAGTCTCTGTTCTCCCAGTGCTCAAGCTCAAGGTTGCTCCCAGCTGCTGTGGACACGCCAACTCCCCACCCGACATATGGCCCCACCTCTGAGAATGAAACACCTTTTTCTTCTTCTGTTAGTTCTGGAACAGGGAATGAAGTTTATCTACACTTCCAACTCATGCTGAGCTTCCCTTGCATCCTTTTACTCACTGTTATTGTGCCACAGAGAAGAGGTCGCCCTAAGGACTCAATTTAATTCCTACTGGAGCAACCTCACTGCTAGTCCCAACAAGAACTGCAGTGGGAATGAAAAGAAAAAGAGTAAAGAAAACGAAGCTCACATGCTGTTTCAACCTCAAGCATGAACAATGAATGCCCCACTGGGAATTTCTAAGGAAAAGAACGAGGTATTATTGATTGCCTTAGACCTGGAGCTTCCATGTCAGAAGTAGCCATGATTTCTCTAACATGCTAGATGGAAACCATCCACAGGGTACCAAAAGATACTAAGCTGATCTGAAGATACTAGAAATGCAACTCTAATATTCTGGATTTGCAAACACAAATATTGCATGCAAACACAGCAGTGTGCAATTACACACGCAGTGATGCTTGGCTGCTTTTTCCAGCCCAGGAAATAGCATCCTGTGCTAGAGAAACACCTTTCCTATACCTGGAAGAAAGGCTAGGGAAGTAGAAGGAACAATATATAACTGGTGTATGGGGATGCAGGGAAAAATGAGGGACAGAAAATGCTCGGCAGCAAAAAGACACAGGGATGTCTGTTTGCCTTCAGAAGCAAGCAGGTAAATGAAGCAGGTGGGACTAGGCACAAACTCATCAGTTTTCTACTTTAAAGGGAAATGTACAGAACACACATGTGTATTAACTGTGTTTCTTTTAATCTACTGTACTTACACAGCTACACACACGGGACACAATTTTGAGAGAGAATGCAAATAACAGGAGTCTTATTGTTAAAAGCACAGCGAGGAGAGGACTGTCTCCATGCTGAAAAACATTCTCTTGCCTTGTGTCTCCTTGGGGCTCACACTCATGCTGCTGAGGAGCTCCCAGAGCCAACACTCATGAGCTGTGGAGGTGGAGCACGGCTGCCAGAAATGTGTCCTGACTGAAAAAGCACAACATTCAGTTTTCCTTTCCTCTGGATTTCATATCAGCTACTTGCATTAACGTGCTTATTTAAAGTCTTAAATAAAGCAGTGGAAACCTTAGTAATATCATATATTTTCAGTCTTTAGAGTAATCTGTCCACTGATGGTGACAGGCTCATTGCTACTGCATTATACAGGCAAAATGATAACATCTTCCAGAGCCCAGTGTAACAGAGAGGTTAATGATATTACCAAAGTAATTTGCAGCAATTTGCATGATTCATAAACGGTAAAACCACAACTGAATTTTCAGCTCATCCCAGAAAACTAGCAATAAGACAGTCTTTTCATCAGATCTGTTCAAGATATGGCACAGATAGTAATGGATTATTGGTCTGGATTTAAAATTTCACTATTATCCTTTTTTTTTTTTTTTTAACAAGTTCTCCTATCTAAGTTTATATAATCTCAGCATCAGCTGCCCTGCTGTGTAGCAAAAAATGCAATGTTATTAATACATCCAGTAGTTGCTAGGATAGGAGATAAATTAACCCCAGTGGCATTCAGTCCACATATTGATCCATGCAATTTATTAAAGTCCAGAAATTTGTACTTTTGCCTGTTTCTCTTACTGCATTGCTAGACCTAACAGAGCTGTGTGAGAGCCTGAGTTGAAAAACTACAATTGGCAGTGGAGGGATTTGTATATCTCACTTTTATTAATGTCATTGAACAGGAAACATCCAAATCTCTCACCTTTGCTCAACAGACTCTCCCTTCAGCTAACATTTTTTACAGATCTTTAAGTCCTTGAGAAGAAAATTAAAAAATACAGTGTCTTCAGAATAGCATTTATAGTTCAGAAAGACACATTCATTGCTGTATTTTGTGGTTACTGGCATACCCCAAAAAGTGAAAAATACAATTTTTTTCTGTATTTGCCATTGTCATTTATGACATGATGCCTTGAGACTGATTAAAAAAAGAATTCTCTGTAAGTTCTTCTCAGTAAATTGTCTATTCTAAATACCACTTCTGAAAGCCCATCACTGAAAAAAAAATCTTCTTTTGACTCTGACAAACATCACATGTCAGATAAAATTAAAAAGAAAAAAAAGAGCATTGATTTTTAGTTCATATTTTATTAATTCTTCTTCAAACTAGGTGTCATCCCTTATAGTAAAAGAACAATTTATATTTATTAGATTTGAGTTATATTTATGATATGTTCATGTAGGGCTAGTCTTGTTTTATACCTGAAAGTATACTGAAATCTTTGGAGACTGGCACAAAGTAAGAATTTATCCTGACAGATGTGACCTTATCAAGACTGTAAGGATAATACTTTTCATTTGAGTGTTCTACAGCACAGAAGGTCTGTTATTGTAGGTTGCAGAGTCTGTTTATTAACTGAAAGCTTTCTTGATGGGTGAGGATATATGAGATTTTAGAAGTACAGTCCAAAAAAAAAGGAATACATTTTAACAAAACTACCGTTTGAATACTGAATTTGGAAAGTTTAATTGCAAGGCAGCCCACATGAATATGTATCAGGGGTATGCAATTACAGAGTATAATTCCAGCTTCAACAAATATAATCTATCTAACAGTTAAACAGTCTCCTAATTTTGATCTTTTTACGTGTGTTATATTTGGAGCACAGCAGTGAGAAGACTCCAAATGGATTCTTTTTTAACATTTCCACCTCAGCAATAGTTATCTTAGAACAGATTTACAAAGCTGTGAATGCAAATCGGTGCCAGAATTCAGTGATTCCCCTTGTTTTTTCCTGCTCCAGCATCAACAAGTTCAGAAGAATGTGTGCCTTGAAAGTCTATCACTAATAAAAATGTCTAATCAGAGTGGTACTCCTGGCAACTTCTAGTAATCGAAGAACTAATGGTTACTTTTATTATGGCTTACATTTTGGTCTGGTGACCCCTAACCACTCCTCATGAGACATGGCCTTGAAAAGAAGAGGGATCCAGGAAAGCTGGTTGATGCTCAAGAAACACCTCCTCCAAGCTCAAGCTGATCCATCTCAGTGAGCTCAAAATGAAGCAAATGGGGCAGAAGGCCTAAACGGTTCCTGACTAACTCAGACATAAAAACGAAGTGTACAAGAGGTGGCAGCAGGACAGGTGACTCAGGAGGAGTATGGAGACATTGATTGTGCAGGAATGGGGTTAGGAAACCCAAGGCACACCTGGAGTTGAATCTGGCAAGAGATGTCAAAGGCAATAAGGATGGTTTCTAAAAGTACATGAACAGTAGAAGGATGACTAAGGAAAATGTGGCCCCACTGCTGAATGGGGCAGGGATCATGGTGAGAAAGGACATAGAAAAGGCCAAGGCACTCATTGCCTTCTTCACTTCAATCTTTACTGTTAAAACCAGCCTTCAGCAATCCCAGGTCCTGAGACCACTGCAAAAGTCTGCAGCAAGGAAGACATGCCCTTAGTAGTGGAGGATCAGGTTAGGGAGCACTTAAACAAACTGGACATGCGTAAGTCCATGGGGCCTCATGAGCTGCACCCACAAGTGCTAGGGGAACTGGCTGATGGCATTGTGAGGCTGCTCTTGATTATCTTTGAAAGGTCATGGTGACTGGGAGAGGTTCCTGAAGACTGGGAGAAAGCAAGTGCCACTTCTATCTTCAAGAAGAGCAAAAAGGAAAGATGTGGGGATTTACAGGCCAATCAGCCTCACCTCAGACCCTGCGTGGGTGATGGAACAACTAATCATGGAAACCCTTTCCAGACACAGGAAGGACAAAAAGGTGATTGGGAATAATCAGCATGGATTTATGAAGAGAAAATCATACTTAACCAACCTGATAGCCTTCTACAATGAGGTGACTGGCTTGGTGTTTAAAGGGAGCACAGTGGATATTGCATATCTTTAGTAAGGCTTTTGATACTGTCTCATAACATCCTCACAGACAAACCGATGATACAGATATGATGATAGACAGGCTTAGATATGTGGGCAGTGAGGTGAACTGATGAATTTCGGGCTCAAAAGGTTGTGGCATGAAACACCAGTTGGAAGTCAGTCACTAATGGTGTACCCCAGAGGTTGATACCAGGGTCAATATTGTTTAATATCCTCATTAAAGACCTGGGCAATGGCACAGATTGCACCTTCAGCAAGTTCACAGATTGTACAAAATAGTGGAGAAATGTTGATGGGCCAGAAGAATGTGCTGCCATCCAGAAAGACCTAGACAAGCTGGAAAAATGGGTTGACAAGGACTTCATGAAGCTCAATAAAGTGAAGTGCAGAGCCCCGCACCTTCAGAAATAACCCCAGGCACCCATATACGCTGGGGAGCAACTTTACTTGCAGAAAATGCCATGTGGGTGCTGGTGGACAACAATCTGAACATGAGCTAACAATGTGCCTTTGAGGCAAAGAAGTCCAACATTCTTTTGGGTTGCATTAGGAGGAATGTTGCCAGCACGTCAATGAAGGTGATCCTTCCCCTCTACTCAGCCCTGGTTAGACAGATGTGAAATGCTGAGTCCAGTCCTGGGCTCCCCAGTACAAGAGACACATGGACTTATTGGAGTCTAGTGAAGGGACATCAAGATGACGAAGGGACTGGAGCATCTGTCATGTGAGAAAAGACGATGGGACTGTTTAGCATGGAGAAGAGGAGGCTCAGAGGGATCTTATCCATAAATATCTGATGCGGGGGAGTAAAGATGACAGAGCCAAAAACTTTTCAGTGGCATTCAGTGACAGGATGAGAGGCAGTGGGCACAAACTGAAATACAGGAAATTCCACTTACACACAGAAACCCCTTTTTTTACTGTGAGAGTGGTCAAGCAGTGGAGCAGGTTGCCAGAGAAGTTGTGGAGTTTCCATCCCTGAAGATATTCAAAAGCCAATTGGACATGGGCCTAGCCAACCTAGTCTAGGTGACCCTGCTCTGAGCAGGTGTTGGAGTAGATAATGTCCAGAGGTGCCTGGCATCCTCAACGATTCTGTGATTGTGTGACTCTGCAAAGGCTGAAGCTAAGCTTGCTTTTTGTAGAGCTCTGAAGATTTCCAAAAGTGCAGTACAGCACTGCTGTAGGCATTCATGAAGTAGAGGCTTCCTGAGTCACGGGGAAGGAGAGAGACATAAGCCAAAGTGCTGTTACTATGAAGTCTACGTCTTTCTCCCTTGCAAAACTTATAAGCATTTAACTACCATCAGTCATAAATGTCCTAAAATCTGACACTCTGGAGATGGTGGAAGTGCACCATGTTCCTTCTTTTTCACAGTGCTAGATAGTAGGGAAAAGGCTGAGAAAAGCATCACTGCTTTAGAAGGCTTAGGTCTGTTAGGACAGGTCCCCAGGTCTGTTAAGGTTTAACCCCTCCTAACAACAAAGACACATTTTTCTCCTAGCTAAAAGGAGGGGATATGGGGAAAATACCCTAAAGAAAGAAAGAAAGAAGAAAAGAAACAAACAAACCAGCAAATAACCTTTGACTTTTCTTACAAAATATCTGTGTTTGAGGCAAAGAGGTTTTTAAGTCACAGTTTCTTAGCACTGTGTAAATGTTTCCTTTTAAAATGCTGGCTTTAGAAAGCTACCTTATGGATGATTTTTGTTGCCAAATGTAATTGCTTTTTCTCTTCTCTGTCAAAACTGTTTTTCATGCAATAGGCAAGAAACATAAACTTTACAGCAAATCATTTTGCTAATGCTCTTATAAATCCAAAACCACAGGGTTTTTTTGTTGTTGCTTCTGTTTTTTTTCTTGACAATTCACATCTGGGAATGAGTACCAAGAACCCTTCCTTTTGTTGCCACTGGCATAGGCCTGCAGAGGCAAAGATAAATATAGCAGAGACCTGTTAGGGCTTTGTAGTTTAGTAGTCCTACCTTTATTTGCAAACAGAAATAGACAGATAATGCAGGGTAATACGCACAGGGTAGTATGTTCTCAAATAAACCTGCTCCACTGTCCCATCTGATGTTTCTGATTGATAGCTAAAGGAATGATGCAAGTTGCATCACAGTGGTTGCAGGCTCTTCAGGAGGGATAGGCAGGGCAGGTGAGGCAGCGGGGTGGTATTGTATGTAGTGGAGGGGCTGGAATGCATGGAGGTAGCAGTTGGTGATGGCTCTGGGTAAGGATTAAGGGACAGACAAATAAAGCAGATGTCGTTGTGGGAGCCTACTATAGGCCACCCAGCCAGGATGACGACACTTATGAGCTATTCTTTAAGGAACTAAGAGATGCTTCCAAGTCATCTGCCCTTGTCCTTATGGGGGACTTCAACTTGCCGGATGTCAACTGGGAATACCACACAGCTAGTACAAGCAGGTCCAGAAGATTCTTAAAGCATCTGGATAATACCTTCTTGATACAAGTACTAAGAGAACTGACCAGGAAAGGTGCCTTCCTTGACTTGCTGCTTACTAACAGAGAGGGTGTTGTGGGTGACGTGGCAATTGATGGCTGCCTTGGCCACAGCAACCATGAAGCAGTCAAGTTTAAAATCTATGGTAACAGGAGGAAAACTGCCAGCAGGACGTCAACTCTGGACATGAGGAGAGCTGACTTCAGGTTGCTCAAGGAACTACTTAGTCCTGTTGTCTCCTGGGAAAAAGCTTTTGAAGGTGCTGTGGTCCATCAGTGCTGGTCACTTTTTAAGTACCACCTCCTAAGAGCACAGGAGCAGGCAATTCCAAAATGTCGGAAGTCAAGCAGGTGAGGTAGAAGGCCGGCTTGGCTGAATAGGGATCTTATGCTAGAACTAAGACAAAAAAAGAAAATGTATGAGCAGTGGGAGCAAGGTCAGGCAACGTGGGAGGACTACAGGGATGCCGTTTGCCACTGTAGGGAGGAAATACGCGTAGCCAAAGCTCAGCTGGAGCTGGAGCTGAAGCTGGCCTGTACTGTGATGGACAATAAAAGGGGCTTTTTTAAATATATAAATAGCAAAAGGCAGGTGAGAAATAACATTGGCCCATTACTTGATGAGCATGGTCACCTCACAAACAGGGATATAGACAAAGCAGAGACATTTAATGCTTTCTTCGCCTCAGTCTCAAACACTGATGATAGGCTCTGGGATCCCCAGAGCCCTGGGCTAGGGAACCATGAGTGCGAGAATGACAAACTCCCAGCCAACCCCAAACTTGTGCAGGATTTGCTGCTCCAACTGGATCCCTATAAGTCAATGGGGCCCAATGGCATTCATCCCAGGGTACTGAAAGAGCTGGCTGAAGTCATAGCGAGACCTCTCTCAATGATTTTTCAATGCTCTTGGGAATATAGGGAGGTCCCAGTTGACTGGAAGCTGGCAGACATTGTCCCAATCTTCAAGAAGGGCAAAAGGGATGACCCTGATAACTACAGGCCTGTCAGTCTCACCTCTGTGCCTGGGAAAATCATGGAGAATATTATTCTGGGAGTTATTGAAAAACACCTGAAAGACAACGCAGTCATTGGTTCCAGCCAGCACGGATTCATGAGGGGAAAGTCCTGCTTGACAGACTTGACTTCCTTCTATGACAAGATTACCCATCTAGTTGACCAAGGGAAGCCAGTCGATGTAATCATTTTGCATTTCAGTAAAGCCTTCGATACTGTTTCTCACAGTATCCTCCTGGACAAAATGTCCAGCATACAGATGGATAAACACATATTGAAATGGGTGTGCAATTGGCTGACAAGTCAGGCTCAAAGGGTTATGTAAACGGGGTTACATCAGGCTGGCGACCAGTCACTAGCGGGGTTCTGCAGGGATCCATCTTGGGGCGAGGGCTCTTCAATACGTTCGTAAATGACTTGGATGCAGGACTGGATGGTTTGTTATAAAAGTTTGCTGATGACATAAAAGTGGGAGGAGCTGTTGACACTTTCAAGGGCAGAGAGGCCCTGCAGAGAGATCTGGACAAATTAGAGAGCTGGGCAATCACCAACTGTATGAACTTTAACAAGGGCAAGTGCCGAATTTTACACCTGGGACATGGCAACCTGGATGTACATACAGGCTGGGGAACGAGAGGCTGGAGAGCAGCTCCGTGGAGAGGGATATAGGGGTTCTGGTTGATGGCAAGTTGAACATGAGCCAACAGTGTGCCCTGGCAGCCAGGAGGGCCAACCGTGTCCTGGGGTGCATCAAGCACTGTCTTGCTAGCCGGTCGAGGGGGGTGATTGTCCCGCTCTACTCTGCACTGGTGCGGCCTCATCTTGAGTGCTGTGTGCAGTTTTGGGCGCCACAGTACAAAGAGGATACGAAGCTACTAGAGAGTGTCCAGAGGAGAGCCACAGAGATGGTGAAGGGTTTAGAGGGGAAGCCGTATGAGGAGCAGCTGAAGTCACTTGGTCTGTTCAGCCTGGAGAAGAGGAGACTGAGAGGAGACCTCATCACAGTCTACAGCTTCCTCACAAGGGGAAGGAGGAGGGGCAGGCGCTGATCTCCTCTCCCTGGCAACCAATGAAAGAACCTGAGGTAATGGCAGGAAGATATGCCAGGAACGTTTTAGGCTGGACATTAGGAAAAGGTTCTTCACCCAGAGACTAGTGGAGCATTGGAACAGGCTTTCCCAGGGAAGTAGTCATGGTGCCAAGCCTGACAACATTCTAGAAGCAACTGAACAATGCCCTCAGACATATGGTGTGAATTTTGGGGTTGTCCTATGCAGGGACAGGGAGTTGGACTCGATGATCCTTGTGGGTCCCTTCCAACTCAGGATATTCTATGATTCTATGATAGAAATAGTATGCTGTGATACTTACAATATTAGCTCTTTCCCAGCTATTTGATTGCTTGGACAAGTCTGGTTTGAGGGAAAAAAAAGAAAGGATGAAGTCAAACCTTGGTAATAAGGTAATAAGTCAACCTTTCTCTATATTTTTTTCTCTCTGAGAAAGTCAAGGTACAAACCCAAGTTTGGTAAGCATTTACACTTTCTGTCCTCTCATGTAGCTCCATATTCTAGTGATTGGTGAAAGCTGGCACAGCCCAGCTGAGAAATGTTTGGGTTTATTGTCCATGAAGATTCCCCCATGTGAAGCCCTGTGTGTGTCACCTCCCCCCTCTTCACCCATGGAGAGTCATCTGCAGCCACTGGAACCAGGAGCAAAGTTACAAACTTCCTCAAGGGTACTGCACCAAGTCACAAAGAAAGCAAAACTATATATAACCACTCCCAAATTCCTCCTTGCAGCACACTACTGATCTCCCTTCCAAACTGAAGTTAAGTCTGTCTGATTTTTCTATGTTTGCTGGCAAGTTCACCTTCCACCACCTGTATACCACAAATACCTTGTTGCTCACCAGCAAATGAAAGTGCCTGGGTTCGAATCATCGGCAGTATTGGCATGTTTTAGACTGGTTATGCCATATGCTGCTTTAATACTCCAACATCCTTAGCTTTGGGAATCAAATCTGCTCAGAGTTAATAAAATGTGTGTTAAAACTACAGCTTTTCTTTTATTTGCTGGTGATTATTCCCTTACTTGTGAGCAAAAGAGTGGCATTTTTATGGTTTTATTTGTATGCAAATGACTGTGACTGAGGAAAAAAGTTATTAATCCATGTTTAGATACAACATACCTAAGCTCCTCAAAGCATAATAATTATAGTAGTACTAGCAAAGTTATTCTTCCTTTAGGAAACTAACTGCTATTGCATTTTCACATTTACGTTTTATTCTATATAAGTGTCCTCTTTGCACAAGGTAAATAATCAAATTTTCCTTATGTACAGTTGCTTGCCTGCTGGGAGAAATTAAATGTTTCCTCCTGTTACACCTCTGGACTTGTCATTGGTAAAGTCTAGCTGAAGATCCCAAGAAAACTAATTAACCAGGCTGCACAGCCTAAGTTTTTACACTGTAACAGCAAAATGACATTAAGGACAGCACCCTCACTTAGGTTGCCTATCCTTCCCCTAGCTGTGTGTTTACAACTTAAATTAACACTGCTTGGAGGTATCCAAGTTACACCACTGAGAAGTCACTAGGTCCTTAATGAAGTGGTCTGCTTTTCTGGAACTCACTTTCAAAATATTTGCTTCCTCTCCTCTCTCAGTTAGATGATCCTATTTCTCCTGGTTTGAAGGAGTTGAGATTTTAACATTTTTTGCAAGGTCAAAGCAGATTTCTGTGACCCATATTATGGTAGCGAGAGCAACAGCCATCATTTGCATTTCCCAGGGGTAACAGAGCTGAACTAAGAAAACCCACTATCAACAAAAGCCTTGCAGGGAAAAAACTGAGACTATGCTAGCATTCAGGCTTCTCTACAATCTCATGTCTCCCCAGACCATAGGTAGTGCGTAACTCATGACTAAACAACATAATGCACACACAAGAGGTACTGAGTAGGAGTAGGCATACTTATAAGTTGCCCAGTGAATTTTTCACAAATTCACTTCTGGAAAGTAGTAACTTGTTTTTTGACTTGTCAACTTGCAGAGGCTGAAGGTACCTATTATCAAGTGATGCAGAATGCCTGCTGAGCAGTCAGAAGTTGGATCCACTTCCTTAACCACAGTAGTTTTCTTTTACTTGACACTTCAGTACAATTCCTGTAACACAGACTTTGCTCTCTTCATAAAAATGCCATATTTTAGAACTAAAAAACCCCACTAACCAAACCAAAAACATGAAAAAGTTTCTATAATACTGAATAGCACAGAGAAATTTTTCTAATAGTGACTGGTGAGCTGTGTCCACAAAAGAATATTAAGTCCATAATTAAATTATTAGTCTGATGCTCAGAATACTCACATTTGCTAGTTTCCAACAAAATACTTTCTATTTGATATATGCTTTGTTGTTCTTCTATTAGTAAAATGATAATTCTTCTGTGCCAAAGGATAGTGTTATAAAGGTCCACGTACTGGAGATCATTAGATGTTAAAGATACAACAATGGGAACCATATTTCTAAGATACATGGCTGTTAACTGGTCTGTACTACTGACCATCCTAGTATACAAATTCCAGTAAATTATTTTATATTTTGCCTAATAATTATAAGGAGGATGTCACCATCAGTATACAAAACTATACTATCTTTGGGTGTGCATACACTAAAGAAAGCAAAAAACATTTATAAAAATGTTATGACACCATAGGAAAATACAATGCATAAGTTAATAAGATCTCTGCAAAAACCACACACAGACTGTCCAGTTTTCAAATTGTACATGTTTTTTCAGTTATTCAAGGGATTATCACACTAGAGAAAGACAGCTAGATAGCCACGGTGAAAAAAGCATAGCAAAGAGTATAGGAATATCCTAAAATTATGGCATATTAGCCCAGTGTCAACTAAACTACTGGAAGCTATTTTTAGCACATTAAGAAATAATTTGGGGTAGTAAAATGCAGTAATCTAGTCTTCATACTTCCATTCTTCTAAAAAAAAGCATATAAACTCCCCCAATACACTGACAGATAGGAAACATACATCAGTTTGTATGTGTGTGTGTGACACACGAAATGTGTTTCCTGTACCATGTTCTATTGGTTCAAGGGCTTCATAAAGAGCTCCCCACCCTGTGAATTATAATTATGTGGCTAAGAAATGACATATCTACAAGCGCAAAATATTGCTGATGAAAAATAAACTAGCTCAAGAGTGAAACCGTAAAAAATCTCTTTCCTTGCTCACTGTGCCTTTGCAGGGCAAGGCCTTATTACCAGACTCATTTCCACCTAATTGGATGATTTTCTGGATTGCAACAGACATTGTCCAGTTGGGAAGCTCCTTCCATCATCTCTCAGACACAGCCAGCTGCTCTTTGAACCTCAGCAGCCATCTCCTGTCTTCTCCATCAGTTACAGATGGTGACACTTCTGCTGTCCTTCCTCCAATTTCTCTCCTCCTCGGAGACTTAATGGAAGGACCATCCCTTCTTGCAACACATGGTCAATCTGACATCCTCTTCCTAAAGTAAAAAAGCAGAAACTGAGAACAGACAAGAAAACAGATCCTGTTTGTCACAGGCTGGTAGCTGAATACAAAACTGGCCTTGTGATAACACTTGTCTCAAAGTTGACTTGCCATGTCAGTCATCAAGGAGGACTGCAGAGTGCATGCGGTGATGTCCTTAAGGCTGTGGGTAGGAGTCAAAGTCTAAAAAGTGAACTAAGTGTCTTACAGCTTTTTAAGAGATGCAAGAAGGAAAGGGGACAGAAACTATGTCTTCATGAAATGAACTTACATTTGTGTGCAGAAAAGAGTTTACTTACTGTGTTTCAGCAATGGTATGCGCATTGGATTCATCAAAAATTTGAGGCTCATTATTAGCCTCATACTGAATTCATTGAGTCCAGGATTCTACTGTTGCTACTTTCCCAAAGAAAGGGGAGTAAAATAAATATATATAAATATACTAATTCTTGCTAATGAATAAATGAAATAGGATACTGCATGCAAATGTGAATAAACCTGTCATGGAAGCAGAGAGAAAGACAGAACTGCATAACTTACTTATGTATGTTAAAAGTACTATGTAATGTAATGCTGAAACTAATGTACTAGTGCAGACGATGAAAAAGCAAAAGCAATGCAACACTGAAAACATGGGAACTAATCTTAATAATTTTCAAACTGAAATACACAGGACAGAAAAAGGATCCTACCCCCAAATTAGGGAAGGAGTTGTTGTATAAATAATCTTATTCTGTGAATAAACGTTCAGCTCTTTTTCAGTCCAAACTTCTCCATTTCAGATCATTAGCATAAGATTGACACAAAAAGCAAGTAATTTACATAATCTACTCCTAAGGTATAACAAACCAAATCCACTACTAGAAAAAACTTTTGGAGGCAAAGTTCTAAATTCTGCAGTAGTACTCCCAAACAGCTAAAAGAAAAATAAAAAAAAAATAAAAAAGGAATAAGCCAAATCAAGCAGATAAGGCATGCAGACACTCAAGCTAGCTATGAGTTCAGCCAGTGGTCAAAACATACTGTTATACAGTAGCATGTAGTTCTGCTATTTTTGTTTCTATAAACACCTAAGTAAGTATACTTGAACTTTTCAGAGCTGTGCTAGTAGGTGGAAGCTTTCTTAATAAAAAATCCTACTTTTTTTACCAAGGTATCTGCTTTTTCATACTGGCATTCCACATTTCAATTTTAACAATCATCTGCATTGAGCAATGTAAGAGTTTTAAACTGAAAAGGAATTCCATGCTCTTACTGCAGTTTCTGTTTTGAAAGAAAGAAAAAAACAACTCCCATCCTTGAATATTTCTCAAGTTTTAATATTAATCAAGCCACTCTGCATCCTTCCTTTATTTAAAAGTTGCTTCTATCTTGTAATAACTCAGTCTGACCAATGTATTGAAACTTCTGTTTCCAGGCATTAACAGGAAGCACATATTGACCAACCCAACACAAGCCTGTCTCATAGTGGTCTGAGGACCAGTTCTTCTCTCACACCTAGGGGCTTACTCAGCACAGAAATTTCCAAAATGCCTTGGACCTTGGATTATTGCTTTCAACTTCTGATTCTTAATTCCTATTTGTCTGGACATCAGCTCCTTTCTCACCTTGCTGCAGGTTTGCCTTGTCTGTCAGTCCAGACTCAACCCACTACTGTGGACTCTGAAACTACACATGTGCAACCTGGCTTCTGATTAAACTGCTATCTTCCTTTTTAAGAGAACAACCTGATTTAGATGGAGTTGTCCAAACCAAGGTCCTGATAGATACTAGGAGCCAACAGACATTGTAGCTACTAGATTAACAATCATCATTTTGTTGGACAAACAGAAGGTGATAACATGATGAAAAAATTTTTGTTAGATTGTAAATCACATTAGTATGCAGTGATGACCTACAGCATGATCTCATTCACATTCATTGTATGTGCCTTTCACACTGGTTCCTTGCACTGGTTCCTGTAGCATTTCAGTCACAGATTCAAGCTGTACAGGGCACACAGTGGGTGACACTGCCTTCCTCATGAGCCAAGGAGACCCTAGGACAACAGATGCCTCTTGATTCCTATACTGAAAGTCCAAGGCGTGCCAGGGCACTTGCTGGTATTTCAGATAACTTGTGGGTACAAGTTGGTTTTAGTCATCTCGTAGTCCTGCTTTGTGTTCATGACTCAACCCGGTGACTGACACATATCTCCCACACTGTGTAGAAGCAAGAAGACAGAGAAGATGTGGTGCCTTTAGGCTGATATGCCACATTATAGACAGATGTGAGGTATAACTACCAGCCTCTTGAAATAAATTCACAGGATTAAGAAAAGAACAGATATGATGTGACAGCATTTATGTCAAGAGAGTTGATAAAAAGGCCGAGGCTTTGCCACATGAGTACACACCAATTGTTGCTGGAGGCTTCAGGAATTTTGAGCAAGCTGTAGCTTTATCAGAGTATGTTAGCCTCTTTCATTCAATATGTGAAAATTTTGACCAAAGAAAATGCCAAGAAGTTCTTGAAACTGAGCTAACAACCTGGTATAAATTCTAATCTTTTACCATTCTATGAAGGTCAGTGAAGTTACAACATTTTAGAGTACAGATATCATTTCTTCTGCTAAAGAGTCTCAAAACTGAAGTTAAAGAAAAAAGTTGAATTTCAACAAGAAATTCCTCCTGTCCATTTTCAGGCATTAGCTGGCACTCAATCTAAGCAGTTTTTTTTTGCATGAAGTAACAGCCAAGTTCCCAATTTTGTAAAATTCTTGCCATTTTTAAATATATGCTGCCTGTAAATATCTATTATAGGTAAAGACTACGGAAATTAACAAAGTGGGCAACAGTAGAATACTTAAAACAAACATCCTTTCTTACAGCTTATGATTTTGTTGTTCTTTTCCTGGTTTGCTGCACACTGACTAGCTACCAAGCAACAAAGTTATTGCTTCCAGTTCAGTTTCATTAAAACTAATAAAAAAACCAAATACAATTGCCTTTTGCTATTAGACAGTAAAACACAACCCCAGCTTGCTGCTGAAACATTTATTTATTCTTGACCCAGAGGGCTCTAAACAGCAAGGAGACTAATAATTGTTGCATGCTGTGATCCTTAAGAAGGTGAATATTCATTTATTTCAGATATTTCCTGTCCGTCATGCAGCTGAAATAGAGTGAAATGCTCAAGAAGCACAGGCAGAGAGATTATTGTCAAGAAATACTCTATGAAATGTCCCTGAATGTACTACCTTGCTTCATGCAAACATGCCCAGTCTTGATGGTAAATAGATGTTGTTTCCATCCCAAGCCTAAACTGTTATTGAAATCTATTTTTTCCTTCTAATCAGTCTTTTGGGCCATCTGGAGCCATGATGACACACTGAGCAGGCTTCTCTTTGCCTAGGGGTGGCACCAGTGCCGTATGCTGCGAAGAGATACTCTTCTGTCAGTTCTCTGCAGCTCCCCAGGAAGAGCAGAAGTTTCTGCTCGGCCTTCATGGAAGACCTGAGCTTCTGCATTGGGCAGCAGACAAATCCAGCACTTCGGCTGCACAGCCTTCATGTTTACTTTCTTATTTCATTATCTTACTTAGAGGGAAGTGAGCAGGATGAGGACTGGCAGTTTGGGAACTACTTTTCATTTCTGCTTTTAATTGTTCAGTTTATTTTGTGACCAGCTATTTCTTAGGCCAAAGAAGGAATTAATGCAGTATTTTTGTATCATTTTGCATAATATTTCATGTCAAAATCTGAGATACCTCAGTATAAGATGGCTATGTACACATGGATGTAGTAAAGATAAGGGCTGGCGATCGGAAGACCACGTGCTGTACAGAAAGAGTTAAGGGTCGACCCTCCCTTGTCTCCGCCCCTTATAACATGACACGCCCACTGCTGGGGGTATAAAGCCCGGGTCGGCTGGTGATCTGGTGGGATAACTTTGATGTGTAGTGTTTGCTACACAGTGGTGACCCCGACGTGATCAGGCAACAGCGATGGAGCTCACGGAACTCATAAAGGTACTAAAGTCGGTAACGACAAGGGTGCTCAAGAGGGGGTTTGCGGCAAGGCAGCACCGGCCTGCCGCATGTGGTGCGCTGATGGGGCATGAATCTCCTCGGAACGAAAAGCCAACAAGTTTAGTTTTGGAGAGGACACAGGCTGGCTGGGAAGGAGTGGCCTGTGGGACACAGATGGAACTGTTGTTACTGGGGGCTGAGCCAACGGAGGAAGGGGAGGTGCAGGGAGGCTATGGCGCAGCGGGAACAAAGGAGTCGGGAAAGGTGTTCCCGATACAAGTGGGGAGTTTAGAGCGGCCGCCCACGGAACCTTCGGCACCTCCTGCACCGGCGGATCTGCCACTTCCTCAATACCCCTGGGGCGAGTTGCAACAATGTGTGGAAAGGGAGCTGACTGATAGGTTGCTGGATTGGGTCCCAGGGGCCGATGTGGGATCCCAGCGGTATCACGAACTACGTGAAGGAAGACGGCGGGAAGGAGAAAAAGAAGGCAAAACACCTGAGGATGCCCCGTTGTATCCCAGTGATCGACGAGTGCTGGACACACAGAGAGCAGAGCGTAGGACATTGAGGGGGGGTGGTAGGGCTCCCCCGGCACTGCCAGTGATACCTGAGCCACCAGAGGGAACCCCTGTCCCTGGGGCAATGGGAAATCAAACTGGTATTCCCTCACAGTGGAGGGAGCCTGTACACGATTACCCCATGAGCTCTGATAGCAGTGAGGGCGAAGGGGATGACAAGGGATCCTCGATTGTTGCTCATCCGCCCCCGCTTCCGAGATGGACTAACGAGGTTTCAAGGGAACTCGAGGCATTGATCAGCCGATTGAGAGGGGTGGTGGCAAATGCGGAAAGTCTTATGCCAGGGGGAATGCCGAAAGAGAGGGCAAACGGGACGGATTGGCGGATGATTGCAAAAAATTGTGTCTTGGAAGGAGTGCAATTCCAGGCCCCTCCGATTCAAGCATTTCCTATCCGAGCAGCCCCAGGTGGAGGATATGAGTGGCAACCGTTAGATGCGAAGTTGGTGAAAGAATTGGTCACAACGGTGAAAAGTCATGGATTAAATTCCCCAGAAACCCAAGTCCTACTAGACTGTGTTTTTGCAACGCCGCTTGCACCTTTTGATATCATTCAGTTGATGCGGGCCGTATTGACCCCCTCGATGATGGTATTGTTTAGGGAGGAGTGGAGGAATCGGTGCACCCAAGTTGTTATTGAGGCGCAACAGGCCGACCATCCCATGGCAGGAGTGACTTTAGAGCAGTTGATGGGTGAAGGGCAGTTCGCAACTCCTCAGGCACAGGCTCAGCGAATGCGGGGGCGCGATTTTGCTGCATCTTCGAAAGCTGCCCAGGAAGCGATACGCATCATCGCGGCTCTTGATAAAAGGGAGCCTCCATGGGTCCAAATACGGCAATCGTTAAGTGAGCCCTTCACAAAGTTTTTAGACCGGCTGCAAGCGGCGCTCCAGGTTGCTCGACTTCCTGAGCAGGCTAAGGAGGCGATATTGCTTGACTGTGCATGTACACAAGCAAACCCACAAACTGCAGTGTTGCTAAGACAGTTACCCATAGGGACCACGCTTTCACAGATGATTCGTTATGTGCTGGAACAGGAACAGGTGCAAAGTATGCAACCGGTAGTGGCTGCGGTCCATGCAGCCTGCCGCGGCGCACGACTTACGTGCCATAAGTGTGGGGGGCAAGGACACATGGCGCGACAATGCCCTTCAAAAATAAACACTCCCGGAACAGGGGAAGGAGACAGAGACCTATGATGCTGGCGCTGTGGGCGACTAGGCCACAGAGCTCGACAGTGCAAAGTGGGGAATCAGCAAAGGAGACCGGGCTGGGGAAACGAGAAGAGGGGATGGCTGAGGGCTGTGCCATCCCCACCTGCCCCAGTGATCAGCTCAACAGGCCCGACGACAGCAGCGCAATGTATGGCACAGGGAGTCTCTCCTTCCCTGGGACCAGCACAGTCGCCTGCAGTTCCAATGATGCAATATCCAACTCAGCTGCCTTGGGGAGATGGGAGTGCGCAATAGAGGAGGCTGGGGATAGAGCCTCGCCGTATGTGGCACTCACCCTAAACATGACCACACGACCAGAAGTAGATATTATAGTTACCCCATGGCTCCCAGAGTTGGGGGGAACACCATGCCTCGTATTAAGAGCCCTTTTAGATACAGGAGCGGACGTTACAGTAATCCCATCACATCTATGGCCAGATGATTGGCCACTCGAACCGAGAGGTTCGCTGCAGGCGTGGGAGGCATGCAGACCTCGCATCAAAGCAGGAACCCAATGCAAATTATGTTGAAGGATCCGGAATCCGGACAAGCTAGGGTAGTATGGTGTAACCCCGTCATTGCTGAGTTACCCATTGTCATCTTGGGACGATGTTGCTTGCAGAAGATGAATATAGTGCTGCGTACAAATTTAACATAATGGCCACTGCCTGTGTCCGCCCATTAAAACTCACCTGGTTGACAGATAAACCATTGTGGGTAGAGCAGTGGCCATTGACAGAGGAAAAGAGGGCGGCTGTTCGGCAATTGTACAACGAGAACTTGACGCAGGACACATCAAACCCTCTACAAGTCCCTGGAACACCCCCATTTTCGTGATAAAGAAAAAATCGGGAGCGTGGCGACTGCTACATGATCTACGCGCAGTTAATGCATGTATACAAGACATGGGCCCGCTACAAGCGGGCCTCCCTTCTCCGGCCATGATTCCACCTGACTATAAAATAGTGGTTATAGATATTAGAGATTGCTTTTTTAGTGTTCCCTTGCATGAAGAAGATAGAGTACGCTTTGCCTTTACTGTTCCTGAGCCTAACAATCAACACCCGTGCGCCAGATATCAATGGAAGGTGTTACCCCAGGGCATGAAAAACTCACCAGTCTTGTGTCAAATTGCTGTAGCTGCTGCGATATGCCCTATTCGAGAAAATTTCTCTACGGTCATCATTTTCCATTACATGGATGACGTGTTATTGGCGTCCAACCAAGAGGAGTTACTGGAAAAGGCATGCGTGCAGCTGATAGTCAGTTTGGAGCGACATGGGTTACACATTGAGCCTTGGAAAACACAGGTAGGGCGTGCAGTAAAGTATTTAGGTACTCAACTGAGGCCATGAAGCGTGACAGCACAATCATTTGAAATTCGGACTACAGTGACAACACTCCATGAGGCGCAAAAATTAATTGGACAACTATTGTGGCTTAGAAACTTTATTCCAATATCTGAGGCAGAAATGACTACCTTATATCAACTCCTGAAAGGAGGAGATTCCCCCCCTAGCTCCAAGGACTCTTTCAAGAAACCATCAGGAGATTCTTAGGACAATTATGGAGCGGGCCCAGCATTGGGGTCTCGCTCGATTTACACCTGAACAACCAGTCACTGCCCTGATTTACATGACCGATACCGCTGGCCATGGTTTACTAATTCAAAATAATGGTGAAAAAGGCTGGCCTTTTGCTTGGTTGTATCAAGGCAAACCAAAGACGGCTTTAATTTCTTGGCCAACATTATTATCCCAGCTTATTCTCCGCTGTTGGAGGCAAACTCAACACTTAACAGGGAAGGACCTGGAGGTCATCGCATTGCCCTGTTCTTTGGCACAGTGGGAGTTGGTACTTCCACAAGTGGGGCTCCTGCAAGCGGCGATAGCTGAATTTACGGGTCGTATTGAAGGTCTAAGACCACACCCCTCTGGGGAGATAATCCAGGTACTCCATTTTTTGCCAGCTGGCGCCATAGTTGAACAACCCACTGGAGGCCGCACAGTTTTTACCGACGCGTCATCGATTACTGGGAAAGCTGTCGTTACATGGCAGGAGGATGGTCAGTGGACACACATTAGTTATCAAGATCAAGGGCAATCCGTGCAGTATCTTGAGGCCAAAGCGGTATGGATGGCTCTCACTCAATGGCCCAAAGAGGCCTTGGATCTAATCACAGACTCTTGCTATGTATATAAGTTACTGAAGAAGTGCCGACGGGCACTTGGGGCAACGTCAGAGATTGCCGGAATGTTGCTCACCGCACTGCAAATGAGAACCGCTCCTGTCTGTCCTATCCATGTTAATAGTCATAGTTCCATACCGAGTTTTCTTTCTGCTGGGAACGAAGTAGCGGACAGCTTAGCAAAGAGCATACTGGCGGTTGAAGAAACTTCTAACCTAAGGCGAGCTTTCCGCCTGCATGAGCTGCTCCACTGTGGAGCTCGCGGTTTAGCTAGGCTCGCTGGCATTATGTTGCAAGATGCTTGCTCTGTGATTGCTGCTTGTCCTGTGTGTTCCAAAGGTCCCCTCTGGGAGGCAGGGGTAAACCCCCAACCAAATATGGCAGTCTGATGTTACGATTTATGAACCCTTTAATCCACGTAAGTATCTGCATGTCACAGTTGATACCTGCAGTGGAGTTATTTTAGCGACTATGCATGCTAAACAAAATGCTCTCGCAGTTCTTTTGCATTGGCAGGACTGTATGGCGCAACTTGGCATCCCACAAAAAATTAAAACAGATAATGGAGCGGCATATATCAGCAAGAAGACAAAGGACTTTTACGCGCGCTGGGATATTCAGTTGAGTCATGGCATTCCCTATAACAGTACGGGCCAAAGCATTGTAGAACGCGCGCACCGCACATTAAAAGAGTTACTCGACCGACTTAGGGAGGGGGAAAAGATAAGCCCAGGAACAGGGGTTCCCCCTCCCCTTGACCCTCCCTTATTTCGGGCACAGCATCTGTTGACGACGGCACTAATTACCTTAAATCATACCATTCGAGGGAACACCTATAAAACCCAGACTGCAACCCAGGCACATTTCCGGCTCGATGAGAACGAAGGGCCTTACCCTTTGGTTCAAGTACGGGACCCGCAAACCCCTGAATGGGGGGGGGCCTTATTCCCTCCGTTGCCTGGGACGTGGGTATGCGTGTGTGCAAACTGAGAAAGGGACGCTAGAATGGGTACCAAGTCGAAATATTCGACCGTATAGACATTAATCAATCTATTGAGTCTTATCTTGACAGGTTACCATTTCCCTATGCATCCTGATGGTGTGGGGGAGTAATGAGGGAGCCGCGACAAACTACTGGCTGGACTGGGCAAAATCCATGAACGTAACGGATGCGTGTCTGTATAAGTCTTACCATATATCGATTATTTTACACGCAGCTTCCCCAGCAAGATCCAGAACTACTGGAGCTAAGGGAGGGGGAAATGTAGTAAAGATAAGGGCTGGCGATCGGAAGATCACGTGCTGTACGGAAAGAGTTAAGGGTCGACCCTCCCTTGTCTCCGCCCCTTATAACATGACACGCCCACTGCTGGGGGTATAAAGCCCGGGTCGGCTGGAGATCTGGGTCGGCTGGAGATCTGGTGGGATAACCTTGATGTGTAGTGTTTGCTACACATGGAAACACATACAATATAAGGTACAAATAAGGCAAGCCTACACGACAGATCTAATTCAGTTCTTGCTTGAAGCTGGGCAGCAAATACAACTCAGTCTGCATGTCATATACTTCCTTTGCAGAATACTTAGCAGTGTCTGTTTTCAGTGAACAGTGCTAATATGATAACTGTTGCAGCTGCATTTTTTAATCAAAGTATGTCACTCTGGAAACTCCTATGAGAGGGTTACTAATGTTTGGTCTTCAACACGAGACCTGGTAATCACAAAACATAGGCATGTCAGGTTGGAGAGTAAGCTGTAAGCATGCTCAAAATATGTTATTTCTGTTTTGCTACAATCCTGATGTTTAAGATTTTTCTTTCCTCCCAAATAAGCAATAAAGGCAAAATGTTGATATTTCTGTGAAAGGCTTTATGAAACATTTCCTTTAAAAATTACTGGAATTACTTACTCAAAAGATTAATATTCCATCAAACCTTATAAGACTTGAAAGTTATAACTGACTTTTTTGGGAAAGAAAATAATTGCAGTAGTTTGACAACATCTTACTAAAATCCATATATTTCTGTTAAAAATTTGAGGACCAGCATTTTTCATATAGAAATATTGTCATACTCTTTTTAATTAGGAGATCTGATGCATTCTTGAATTTTGAAAATCTTGGACAATATCTTGTTCAGTACCTGAAACTTAACTAAACAGAAACAAATGTGTATTGTCCCTCAGCACCTGAAATTATACTTTTAATCACTATATACTGCAGGCTCCTTAGGCTCATTCCCTTTCAATTCTCTTTTAGACTGCACAGAACAAGGAAGGAGTTTTCTGTGTTGTTCCTCAGTGAGCAGCAACTGACTCCTTAAGTTAAATTTTCTGGGACATGATCAGTTTTCTGAGCTCTCTTACTGTCAAAAGAGTAAAATAATCAAAACTGATGTAACAAAGCAAGTAAAAAACCCAACCAACCAACCAAAAAAACCCAAAAAACAAGAGAAAATATGGCATCTTTTAAGATCATCTGTTCCACAGAGCACAGCACAAGCTAGTAATCTGCATAACACTATATATTAGCTGGCAAAAGAACTGAAAAAATCCTGACAGTCAACACGTATTGGAGGTTGGAGGCAAAGAGTCAGGTGTCCCCAGGGGCTGGTATGTGGAGAAACCACTGTAGGCAACTGGTCATGAACTGCTGATTAAGGTCCTTTCATGGTCTTTTTACTTGTTGTGTTTGCACACCACTGTACTTAGAATAATTAGTTCCAATCAATGTGCTCAGACTCTTTTCTAAAACAAACACTTTTATGTTGAAAAGTGGAGGTTGAGCAAAATTTTTATGTTTTATGACTACAGACTTACAGGTTGTAATTCTGAAACACAGAAAGTGAGATCTGCCTATGATCATAAAAGTGGGAATTGTTTGAGTCTCAGAGAAAAACTAGTGTATCTTAGCTGCTAGACCCATTCTTTGGCTTGACTTATGTTTTACATAACCCCTGCCATGTGGGGCCCTGCCAGTGCAGGCAGCAGTAGGCAGGGAAGCAGGCAGGTGCTCTGCAGACTCACTGCGCCAGTGTCAGGCCAAGTTTTGCTCTGGCTCTCTCTGGCTTTTAGCTCTGGCAGCTGTTTCACATGCATGGTGGTGTACCACAACAAGAGCTTTATCAGATGAGCGATGTGTATATTGTCATAAAATGTTCAACCAGCCACTTCTAACAATGGACTGCTCCCCAAGGGTCTTATTGCTATAGGTATTTTTGCAAAAATAAACATATTTGTTTACCCTTCTCTCTTTCAGGTTTAAACACATAACCAGTGTATTTCAATGTACTGAACATAGCTTGCTGATTACCCTAGTACTTTTGATGATATTTCAGTACCCAGCTGGGTATGATATTTAATTACTGAACAATCCCTTTGATATTGTTAAGCTACTTGCAAAGTATCCAATTATAACTGGAAAAAATGGCCTGTGGACTTTTCTTCTTTTTTCATGTGTTCTGCAACAGTAAATTCCACAGAGTAAATAGATTTCATCTCTGTTTGGTTTTAATAACAGTTCATTTTGTTTTTCTTTTTCATTACATTAATATAATTTTCTTTTTTAGATTAAGTTCCTCCCTATTCAGCAAAACATTTAAGCTTATGGGTGATTTTTGGTGTGTGCTCAAGACCCATGGGTTTAAACAGGAGTTCAGATTATGCTTAAAATCAAAGACATATGTGAATAGGAATGGAGTGCTGAAATACGGACTGATTAAGGGCCATGGCTCCTTTAATTAAATGCAGATTGTCTGAAAATCAGTCAGCAGAGTACATTTTAAAATGGTCTCTACATTTGTGGAAATAATTCTTTGAGGAGAGGTGCATAGACACACACACATGCACGCGCGCGTGTGTGCATGCACACACAGATATTTATATATTTGCATATACATATGCACCTAGAAGAGAAAACTGACATTTATACATATATAGACTAGAAAATGGATCTAATTATATATCCAAGAGTTTCCTGTTCTTTTTCTTTACCATTCTTGTGGCTGTTTTGACAAGAATCTTGAAGTAAAGAGCAGTACTACCCTGGGAAGGTGCAGTAGTAGAAGCTGGTATAGGTATGCAATCCGCTGTTTCTATCTTTCATTTTTCCAGAGGCTAGATAAGGAAATTGTGGCATTTCTCTTTCCTCACACGTAACATCATCCTAGCTGCTGAGGCTGGTTTATGAGCATGACGAAAACAAAGTAACCCCCACCTGCTATTCAATTTGCTTTCCTTTTTGTTGTTTTTTTTTTCTTTATCCTTTCACTTCCCTCCCATCTGTGATTGAGTTATTTTCTGATATGTAAAAAAGTTGCTATTTCAACAATCTCAGTGGCCTCGCAGAACAGGCAATATCAAAGCGACGAATAGACTCAGGACTGAATAAGAGGGATGCAACCTCAACTGGTTTACACCAAGCAGTAAATTACAACAAGATGTAAAGAAATCTGATCTGCCTGAAGGTAGGAAGGCCCTACAGAGGGATCTGGACAGGCTGGATCGATGGGCTGAGGCCCAACTCTATGAGGTTCAACAAGGCCAAGTGCTGGGTCCTGCACTTCGGTCACAACAACGCCTTGCAACACTACAGGCTTGGGGAGGAGTGACTGGAGAGCTGCCAGGCAGAAAAGGACCTGGGGGTGTTGGTTGACAGCCGCCTGAACATGAGCCAGCAGTGTGCTCAGGTAGCCAAGAAGGCCAATGGCATCCTGGCTTATATCAGAAATAGTGTGGCCAGCAGGACTAGGGAAGTGATTGTCCCCCTGTACTCGGCACTGGTGAGGCCGCACCTCGAGTACTGTGTTCAGTTTTGGGCCCCTCACTCCAAGAAGGACATTGAGGTGCTGGAGCGTGTCCAAAGAAGGGCAACGAAGCTGGTGAAGGGTCTAGAGCACATCTTATGAGGAGCAGCTGAGGGAGCTGGGGTTGTTTAGTTTGCAGAAGAGGAGGCTGAGGGAGACCTTATTGCTCTCTACAACTACCTAAAAGGAGGTTGTAGCAAGGTGGAGATTGGTCTCTTCTCCCAGGTATCAAGCAACAGGATGAGAGGAAAAGGGCCTCAGGTTGTGCCAGGGGAGATTTAGGTTAGATATTAGGAAAAATTTCTTCACAGAAAGAGTGGTTACGCATTGGAACAGACTGCCCAGGGAAGTGGTATAATCACAGTCCCTGGAAGTATTCAAGAAATATGTGGATGTGGTGCTTAGTGACATGGTTTAGAGGTGGACCTGACAGTTAGGTTAACAGTTGGACTCGATGATCTGAGAGGTCTTTTCCAACCTTAATGATTCTATGATTCTATGATTCTATGAAATTTATCAGGAATACTGTGTATTAGCAGATTTTCTCTCACAGAAATCTTTTGCCTATAAGTGTTACAGGCACTTTCATTGTCCACACAACTTTTTCTCATTTCTTTGACCTTTCCAATAAAGAAAACAGGTGCCCAGTAAAGTTATTTGTGAATCAGATATAAAAATCACACAAAACACATTATAATGCAACAAAACATCCTATTTGGATTCACTGAGCATAAAATATACATGTATTTGGCTGCAAAAATAATTTTTGTTTAACTTTTCAAGTCCAATTCTGATGAGCATAGCTGGTCAACAGCATAAACAAAAGTCTTGGAAAAAGAAATGAGAACTAAACTAAACTGAAGCCTAGCTTTTTAAACACTACCTGCAAATTTTATGTGCAATGTTGACTGTCAGACCATTTTAGGTATCCATCACTCATAAGGCTATGCACAAGAAAATGATGTAGATAGCTTATTTTGCCATTTCTTTATCATTGATGTTTTTTCAAAATATTGCTTCATTAATACTGGGAGGTTGAGGTCTTGGGGTTTTCTACTTTTTGTGGTTTTGATGGTTTTGTTTCCCAAACCTTAGAGTGTTACATGAGTGGGCCAGAAAGTTGGATTTCTTCTCATATTTTGAGATGACATAATTCCTGCATCTTCCAGGTGAACCATATCATGCTTGGCAGCCTTTCATTCTTCTCTCATTTCTGGCATATTTCAATTAAAAGGCAGGTAACTGCTGACCTGCATGGCACAGCCTCATCTGTTTTTACCTGGGGTTAAACAGAGAAGAGGCACATCTGTCAGTACAAACTTCCACATCTAAACAAAAAAGGAAGTAAATAAATAAAACAATGTTAGAAGGGACCTTCTGAGTGCCTTAAATCTGGATGACCAGACTTAACGGTGATCCATAGGGTAGTTCTGCCTGCTTTGAAGTATGAAACACAGCAGGTACAGACAACAACATGAGCAAAAGCCAGGATGCTTCCTGGAGACATGGCCAATTACGTGGAAAGAACCATGATAAAAGATCACTAATAATTCAGCCTGAGATTTTTAGTGATTTCACAGGCACGTGTAATATTTTGAACATCTCTGAAAACAAAGTAAGTTACTAGCATGCCTTTCCATAAGGCTGTAGTAGCACCCAGCACATTCTTAGCAATCTCCCCAGAGATTAAGACTCCTTGAGCTGGTGGAAATGTGTTGATTATGAAGAAAAGCTGATGCAGAGCAAAGGAAAAAAGGGAGTGAGCAGAGCTTTCTCACAGCTCTCAAAACAAATCCAGAGAGAGCCTAGCATTTATTTTGCAGGTGGAACTAAAGCATTGGTAATATTATGTTAATCACTGTCAGGGTTAAAATAATGCTGTCACCATAAATATATTTGAAGGCTGCAGAAACAAGCACAAGAAACCTCTGTAATGAAACAGTAGGAACTAATATTCTGTGAGAGATTTCTGTCCACTTTCTTTTTGCATGAACAGAGAGGATGCTATCTACCTATTCTGTGGGGTAGATAATTTCCCTCTTCAGTCACAAAGCATTTGACAGTCTTACTAGGAAGTCTGGAAATTTTAACAATCTCCATAGGATTTCCTCATTGTTTGTTATCCTACTGTGCTCTTTCCCAAGGCATAGTACAGATCCAGCAATCATTTAATGGATCATGTTAACCACAGGAAAGAACTGCAAGATATTTAAATCCCAATAACTTCCCAGTAAATTACTTTATAATGGGTAGTTCCACATGACTTCTGGCTTTTTAGCAGAAGCTTTTCCCATTAAGCCAAAGGGAATTTTGTTACCAGAGTGAGATGTTTGGGCTCATGGTTCATTTCTTTATGAAGGAGTCCACAAATAGCTCGAATCATAAAGTCTTATTTTATAGACAATCTTTCTTTTTTTTTTTTTTTTTTTTTAGATGTTACCAAAAATCCAAAAGTTCGGACTTGGAAATCGTATCCTTAAGCTTTTGCTGAAGTATTAATGGATCCTTCCACTATACTGCATAAAAGCTCTACCAGTGGCACATGAGTAAACTGAGTGGCTCTTTAATATTCTTTTACAGTCTGTGAGACTGGTTATCCAGGTGAAAGGATTAAAGAAAAGACAATTAACGCAGTAGAAAATGAGTAGTGTTATGACAGTATTTTTGTAGGAACATTATGTGCTTCTGCTAGATCTCTTCATAGACCTCTGTATTCTGTTTCTTATGAATTTAATCAAAATCTTGGAATGAGAAAATGCTCAAACTTGCAGACTGGCATATATTAAAAACAATTTGTCTCTGGAATGAGCCGTACATTCCTGCAGACTCTCTTTTCATCCCCAAAAGTTATGAAACCTTTTGGAATATAAATTAGTAGGTGTATAGGCTTGAGTGGTACACCACAAATATGTGATGCAATTTTTTTTTGCAAGTCACTATCTGCTCCACCATCCAGCTATCTGAAGAGGTTTTAGGTTCAACAGAAAAAAGAAATGCACAAAAGCTATCCAAGGCTGCATTTTCATGGACAGTTGATCTCTTTTCAGTTTTTCTTAAAATACTGTGCATGCATTTCATAACAGGCATTTTCACAACATCCACAGGTTTGTTGTTCTCGTATATAACTAAGATTGTCTGTGTGACGTTGGAGAACAAAGTAATACTGATGGTCTGTGTGAGAAAGGAAAGTTTGAAAGTGATCACAAATTTCTTGACAAAGCCAAGTATTTTAAATCTTGTGCAGTGATCTGGTTTTCATACAGTACAAACTGCTTTAGCAAAACTGTGGACTTGGCACTTCTGAAGATATTTAAGCATTCATTCCCATCAGCCTGTGAAAGTACAACAAATTTATCAATTTTTCACATAATCGCTTGTCTTCCTCATGGTTATAACTTTCCTGTGCTCCCCTGCTTATTCCTTCCTTGTCCAGATTCCTTGCCTTTCTGAAAAGTCCACTTTTGCTGAGATATGAATCAAGATGATTTATATATGACAAGTTATTCTCTTTCTTCCCTATCCACTTGCTGGTCTCTTTCAAATTCTTAAAAGTGGAGTAGAAATGATCCTTTTTACCTAAAACATCTTTTGGATGCAAGTGTCTATAAATAATAGCTTTGGATAAAATGTTCTCATTTAAATTAAAAGTGGGAGGTTAAAAATGGTCTTCTTACAAGAACAGACACACAGAAATTTTGCCTGACACTTCGAAAATTTTCTGCATAAAATGAAATTTTCCTGGTTTCAGCTTTTCCTGCACTTCCCCTACTTTGTCTCTAAAACAATAGAGAAAAAAATAAGGGTAACAAGCAGCAAAAATTGAAATTAAGACAGGGAAAATGAATATTGTTGAGTCTCATTTTTGGACCTCCTCCAAGATGCAACTGAGAATTATTATTTCTTTTAAATCTATACAAGGCAATAATTGTAATTTTTGAAAAGAGTCTTCATCCAACTATTTGCAGCTTCTAATAAATAACAGCTCAGTAACAATGCCTGCTGTTTTTTAATTGCCACAGAGTGAAGGGGGAAGAAATATCTATTCTGCATGTGTCTGGCTGAGTGCCTACCGAAACTTCCTTTTAATGTTGAGATTGAACTATAATGGTGCATTAGAACATCTATATCTTTCATTTACATCCTCTTCACTATTTTGCAGTGTTACAAAAGCTTCGGTGTTTCATATGTTCAAGAATATTCAATGTTCATATATGTTCAATGTATCAAGAATGAAATAATTATGTGAACATGAATGAAATCATGTGTGCATTGTTATGTGTCTGCTAGAATTTTTGTGTGCTCTATCATGTATGTGTTTAGCAAATCCATGTGCTGACCTTCTCAACAGTTTTGTTTATTGTGAAATATCGTCTGTATTCCTTAGTAGAACCTTTTGGGAAAAGGAGGAAGAAGTGTCTTTTTTCATACCTATAGTGTATAGGGCAAAAAGCAAGTGGAATTCAAATGAAGGACCATTCAGGTTAAATATATGAATACAGTGTATAAGAATATATGTAAGAGTACTGTAATTACCTTTGAAACGTAAGAACAAGGAAGCACTGCAACTGACTGCCTGAAATACTTGCAGAGTTGTTCTAACTTGGTTCTTTATGAGTATCTATGATGAAAGACACAGAGAAGGTAGATGCAGCCAGGGGCACAGATTAAATGACCTCTTGAAATCCTCCTCAACCCTAAAACTCAATGAAACAATTACAGAAAGCAAGAATTTGAAAAATATGCCCATGAACTCCATGATACACCTAGCTCTTAACAATATTTGCTGTTTGCTGACATTTGCAATGGTGGGAGGGAGACTATACAATCACTTATTCTAGTAAAACTCTCAGTAAAAGGGAGGGAAAATTTGTCACTGTCTCCATTTTAGTATTGTACAATATTTTTTCGCTCTTTTACTTTTTACTGGTAATGTTCATCAATATCCAGAAACTTCCATTAAAATTGGAAACTTCTGTTCTTATTCATCTATAAAATGTATTAAATAGGATATATTGGTTTGAGAAATCTGTATTCAGTCTTTGAGTGACTGATTTCCATTTCCATTTTAGATGCAACAGGCTATTTTTCAACTAACACTTTGATTTCCCTTTTTATTATGCTCCTTCCTAAAAAGAACCAACAGCTCCTTCACAAATAAGAAAAAGACACATCTATTTCAGTCCCTTCCTTCTCAATGTCTCCTAGGTCAGCTAGGACTAAAAAAAATGCATGATTTTGCATTTGCAAGCTTGAGAAAGGATCAGTCCCTGCTCCAAATTACTCCTTATTCCCAGGAATTGCTATTCTCAAAGAAGCAAGCAAATAAAGAATTGACAGAATTTGACTGTAGAGTGATCTTATGAAGAGAGCACATTTCCTTTCAAGTACAGTTACAATGCAAACATAATATTTTGTGCGGCTGAAGGCCAAGATTGCTGAGGATGGAGTTTTCCCCAGCTCTTCAGTACGTCCACTTTCTTCTTCATTCCTCCTTCTCCATCCAAATTCCACACATGCTCCTGATGGCAATGGCAGAATCACCCCAATAATACTGGTAATGGTACTGAGATTAAAGTACTCAGAAAACTTCAGAGTTACTCTTTCCTGGTGCTGCAAAGGCTCACCCTGAAGTTTGACATCATCTTTGTTTCAGAATGGCTGCAAGCGGGCAGACACTGTCACAGCTGCTGAGAGTAAGTTCATCATCCACATGCTGGTAGTGATACGTAAGCAAGATTATTTTCCAAACAGATCAGAGGACTCATCCAAAGAGGCGAATCTTAAAGGTTAGAAAAATGTCTCTAAAGGGTAAGGATAGTGATAAAAGTGATCATAAATACATTTATATTATTTTAAAATATAACATAATATAATGTAATATAATATAAACATTATATAGAGTAAATTGCATGTATATTACAAATAATTTACCACCTCAGCAACACCAACTTCCCAAACACCAGATTCACAGTGGCAGTATTCAGTCAGGGATCAAACACACAAGCAGGTAGCTGATTGCCTGCAACAGATGTGGGAATGGATGAAAAAAAAGCTGTGTAGCTCAGCCAGGATGTAGTGTTCCAGTTCTAGGGAATGTGATAAACTGACACAAGTAATGTGAACAAGGTGAGCAACAGGTGGGATGGAGAAGACAGAAGAGCATGGAGTGTCCTAGAAAAGGACTGCCTGTTACGTGGGGGCTAAGACCTCTGAGAAGCCAATCTTGTGATTCAAAAGGAGAGGATCAAAAGACAACAATGTGGCAGCTGGATGTGGCTAGAAACTCAGGCTTCACCCTGTCCGGGGGCTCCTCAAAGCAAAGTCCTCTTCAGTGCAGGATGTGGGATTCACACCGCACCCTGCAGGGCCAGGTCCCCTCTACGCATTTTTGGGGTCAGTGGGCAGCCTGAAAAGCCAGAGGCACCTTTGGAGGGACATTTTGCATTTATTCTTCATTTTGGAGAGGGGGACATATAGAGGGGCAAGGAGCAGATCAGAGGCACAGCTGAAAATAAGAGAGAGGGGACACCTGAGGGAGTAATGTATTTCCAATCAGACTCCTCCCCCTGGCATCTCACACATGAAGGTAATATACATATGGCAACTTTTCACCATCCTCTGCTGGCAAATAATACAGGTGGCTTCCCTGAACTGAAGAGAGGGTCCCCTTCCTCCAGCTCCCCTGGCAGATTGCATACAACTCCTAGACGAGACGGAGCGTGGGTACAAACCTGTGCAAGCAAATACTCCGCTGAGGCAAAATTCAAGGTAAGGCAATGTCACCTGCATGCATGTTGCAGAAGAAATGAGGAACAAAGCTGTTCCTCCCCACTCCCATCTGCATGTACATTACAGAAGAAACAGGGAACAAAGCTGCTTTTCCCCGCTCCCATCCAATGTCATAGGGAATCTTGGACAAATTATGTGCCACTGCTGAGTGGTGAGATAATGGCCTCATGTTAGTAACAAGAGTGACATAAATGATGTGAAACAGTAACACAAAATTGTTTAACAGGTATGTGAAAAATAGCACAAATGTCTAAAAAAACCCAAGTGTAATATGAAAGCAAACTGAATATTAGTGCATTGATAATGCTTTAAAAAAAAGTTTTTCCAGACAGCGAAAGGCACAGTTTTATCGTTTTAAAATCTCTAGACCTAATCAATGTAAAAGTGTCTTCTGGCTTTACCTGTCTACCCCTTTCCTAAGGAACGGGGAAGAAGGAGGAAGAGCTGGTTAGTGCAGCTATGAATGAAAATTTGGGAGGCCACAATGGTAATGGGGATTACCAGGAGAGCAAACTGTGGAGAAACAGGCAGGGAGAGCTTAGGGCTGCCACCTGCCACATTTCTTATATTCCTTGGGGGGAGTTTATTCTAAAATTTCCCACTGTTTCACTTTCACAGTGTCACAAGATAGTTCACTCTGGAGGCAATCTCTGGGAGTCTCTACTCTGACCTCCTGCCCAAACCAGGCTCAGCCACAGGGTCAGACCAGGAATTCCCACCAAGTCACTGGCACAAACAGTGCTACATGTATGAAGCAGTGACCTGTCTAGAGAAGGTGGTTTCTTTTACTTACCCATACAGGGTTTTGTTTTAATAAAACAAACAACCCCAGAAGCAGATTGGGGATATCTTCAAGGAGAAAATCTGTTTTTTCCCTTTACTGGCATTCTTCAGCTGCTTTGACATGTATATCTCAAGACGTTGTGAGTGGCCAAAGATGCCCTTGCCCAGATAGTTGCAGTAATATTTGGCTTACTTGATCATTTGCCTCAAGAAGACTTATGAGGTAAGCTCATTTGATAAGTCTCTTCAGTTTAGGTGGGTGTGAGAAGTCTAGAAACACATATTCAGGGGAAAGGGATGAAGGGATTGAGAGCAGCCCTGCCAAGAAGTACTTGGGGGTACTGGTAGATGAAAAGCTGGACATGAGCTGGCAATGTGCTCTCGCAGCCCAGAAGGCCAAGTGTATCCTGGGCTGCATCAAAAGAAGCGTGGCCAGCAAGTCGAGGGAGGTGATTCTGCCCCTCTGCTCTGCTCTGGTGAGACCCCACCTGCAGTACTGCGTCCAGCTCTGGGGTCCTCAGCACAGGAAGGACATGGACCTGTTGGAGTGGGTCCAGAGGAGGGCCACAAAAATGATCAGAGGGATGGAGCACCTCTGCTATGAGGAAAGGCTGAGAGAGCTGGGGCTGTTCAGCCTGGAGAAGAGAAGGCTGCAGGGTGATCTTATTGCAGCCTTTCAGTACTTAAAGGGGGCTTATAAGAAAGATGGGGACAGACTTTCTAGCAGGGCCTGTAGTGATAGGAGCAGGGGTAATGGTTTTAAACTGAAGGAGGGTAGACTCAGACTGGATATAAGGAAGAAACTTTTTATGGTGAGGGTGGTGAAACCCTGGAGCAGGTTGCCCAGAGAGGTGGTAGATGCCCCGTCCTTGGAAACATTCAAGGACAGGCTAGATGCGGCTCTGAGCAAGCTGATCTAGTTGTAGATGTCCCTGCCAATTGCAGGGGAGATGGACTAGATGACCTTTAAAGGTCCCTTCCATCCCAAAGCATCCTATGATTCTATGATTTTATGAAGGGGAAAGAAAAGGAATAATGTTGTAGCAGAAGAGCACGACAGAAATTGTGACCTATTTAATAGTTGTCAAAAATTTCAGTGAAATAATAGTTTCAATTGCTTATTGGGAAAGGGTTCGTTATTTTACTGAAAAATTTATTGAAAAGATTATGTGTTCTCAAAGTTAATATTCACTAATTCTTTTTGCACTTCCATTGTGATTTTCTGCACAATCTTTCTTCTCTCAAAAGATGAATTTTTCCTTACCAAAAGTGGTGTAATCAGCTCTACAGAAATTTCTGGTTTGTGCTGTTTTAAAGGAGGAACTCAAATGTTACATGTTAGAAGAAGAGCCTCCTGTACTCCACTTGCCACCTGAATCACACCAAGCAGAACTGGCCATCTTGATTAAAAGTCAGATTAGCTGCATTTTCAGAGCAGTATGATGGCTTTTAAAATGTGTTCAATGAGCAGGGCTCCAGGATAAAGGGGCACCTACCGAAGAACTGCAGCAAATGTCTTTTTCACATTTTGGTAATTGTGCATGCTGGCTTTGGCACTGGTCCTCCAGATGTGCAGCCTGCAGATGACAGGTGAGTGAATTATATAAAACAGATTGTCTGCTACATGTGCCTGCACAGCAACATGAAGATAAGATTGCAGCAAACAAAAGCCTAGCAACCCTTTCCTTAATATAGAGAACAAGATAACAGAAGTAATGAAAATACGAAAATTAACTATCAGCCTACAAAATCCCTGAGGACCCTAAATATACACAAATACTGTGGTTTCTGAGTTGTGTTAAAGCCCTTGCTATCCTGCACCTATTGCTATTACCATACCTAGATTAAAGTTTGTGCCGATATGTGGCTGTGCAGACATACCTGGGTAGCACCAGGACTAGTTTAGTGTCCCAAAATAAATTATCCTCTGAGAACAGTACAATGCCACACCACCTTGGGTGCATGATATCACAGAAGCACTGTATTCTGCTGAAGTAACGCATGGACTACAATTGTGTCAGGTGTCGAAGTGAAGGGATGCAAAGTGGAAGAAGTGGTGCTTCTTGATTCCTCCCCTCTGCTGAAGATATATTCCAAGAATAAAAACCAAAAGCATCAGGCAAAACAAAAAGTTAATACCACTGATGGTGCCACTATTAATTCTCAGTTCCATGAAGGAGCAATTCAGCTGGCAGACTTCTAGTATGATCCATTTCAGCATCAACTGCTTTCACTGCAGTATTGTGCTGCTTTTTAACACTTCCCCACAGATTTCTATAGGCCTTAGAATTGTTTCCTTATCTTTTCTAGAGATGTGCAACTTCAAAAAATCATAAAATGAGAGAGTGATGTTTTTATGGTGTTTTCGGCCTCGATTTCAGTTCAGTAACTGTCACAAAAATAACTCCCTAGAAATGATTGTGGGTGACAGCTTCCATATTTGTTCTACTTCAATGTTCTTTCATATCTAATTTGCTCAATTTAAAAGCTAGAAGATGCATTTTCCTGCTGCCAGACAGAAAGCTCAGCCAGGGACCTGAAAAATCAAGCTGAGATCTTTTTGCCTCTTAAGTTATCTGCTGCTACAAACACTTGGCAGCTTGAACTCAACTGACAATTTGGCTGATGATGTGTAAGGTGGGGTGACACCCAGCTTATTAATCTGTTCTTCTGGTGAAATTTTTGCACTAGCAAATTGGAGAGATTGGCAGCCATGAAAATGCATTTTTTCTTCTGTTTATCCTGAACCAGTGGTTTCCAATGACAGTTTCCTGTGTGCTTCTTGGTAATGAGTTTATGCTGACTGGAGAATATCTTTTAGGTTTCAGTGTTTAGAGGTAATCAAACCGCTGCAGAAGCATGAATTGCATGAAAATACTGATGGTATCACTCGTGCTTGCAGTTGTTCGGTATCACGGTGGCTTTTTGAAGCCAGATGGCTTCTGTTCATTCATACCCCACATCCCTGTTGTTTTGCTGTGCATTCTGGATGCTTCAGTTCCTTCTGAAGGTGCCCAGCATGGGAATTGGGACCAAATGGTCTTCTTGTAACCAACATAAAAGGAGATGTAATTTCCATGGGTTCAGATCAACAGGGAGTCATTGGGCACATATTTTTTTTTTGCCATCTCAGGCTGCATGTATATGATTATTTTTCGGCCATTTCAGACATGTTTATGAATTTTTTTGTGGTTGGGAGCTTAAGAATTATTTAAAAATGGTAGAATAGGCAAAATGTGTGTGTTTCATCAGTTACACCACTAGTTATGGAGAGTACTTTACAGTGTGGTAGATGTCAAGTGGACTCATTCAGGGAGAACATGTAAGTTGATCCTTCCTTATGGAGAAGCCATCTTGTGTTCCAAAAGCTTAAAAGCATAAGGGAGGAAGCCTACAAAGACAGCAATAAACCTAGAAAAGAAGCTGAGCCTCCTAAAAGACTATACTTTTGCCACTGATCCAGGGTTGCCAGAATAAATGGATTTAGCTGGTAGTACTGAGATGTACCAAGAATTCACCCTTGGAAAAGCCTGGACACCAGCAGTAACTCTGAGGTCTGTGTAAAGGGTGGGTTTAAGCACATCTTTGACAATGTGGCATATTTTCTGCCCAAATATGGGACTTAACTACTGAGAGTAATTCATGGAAGGAAAATTTTTCTGCTCTGTATTTTTTTGTATAGTTCCCTTTGGTACATCTAGTTGTGAAGATTATTTTCATGTTTCTGATAAAGCAGAAAAGGTGATAGGATAAATATAAATCTTAATATAGCTCATAGAAGGAGGAAAGAGAGTAGAACAGAACACTTATTTATACCATCATTTTGTCCTAATTATGTTTTTCCCCCCATTACAAATTCTTAGACTCTGTTGGCGTAAACAAGTGTAATTCTTCTACACTGTTATGAAAGACCTGGTTACCTCATTTGAGATTTGCCTCATTAATTTTCTTTTTCAATTTAGCCATGCCCTTATATCTTGTTGCTAAGTGGGGAAAAGGGTAGAAAAATCATTAACAATTTACTATATACATTGAAATAAACAATTGTATAAACAGTCCTTTACACAGTTGTATAAGAACTGATTATACAGCCTTTTATGTCATTGTATAAACACTTTCAATAAAGTTAAGGAAATACATATCTTGACAGAGAAGGTTGAAGTGTGTGAATCACAAGGTGACATCAGATACTTCCGAATGCTTTCTTTCTAAAACAATCTCATACCTCTAAATGTGTTTCTTCTGTATCCCTTTGTTTGCCTTGAATAAAATTAATTTCCTAGAAGTATTAAAAAAGTATATCCTTGACTTGGCTTAATATGCTCCAGAATATTCACAGAATTCATCTGCTAATATACAAAATTCATAAATACAGGCAATGCCTCTGTTAAATAGAGCGTGCAGGAAATATGAGATCATTTTTGTGTGATTATATTCTTTCCAAAAGGTCCTTTCATGAGGGTCCAGCACACTTCAGGCCTGTAAATTATTAATGTACCTTGTATCTCATTAGCTGTATATTATGGAAATTTACCTAAGCTGCTACCTATAGTTTCATTAAAATAGCAAATGGTTAAACTATGGGGAGAAACTTTATTCTATCTTGGCAATTAAATTGGTTTTGTAAGAATGGTGGAAGCTTACAGTTTCACCATTTCTTTGGCTGTAATTTAAAAGATCCATATGACATACAGACTGATGAATTATTCATGCTTCATTTATTAGCCTGGTAACCCTATTGCTGGCCTTATAAAAATGAGGATAATACTTTTTTTCTTTTTCATGAGGCACTGGAGAACTGTGTGTGTGTGTGTATGCATGTGCACACATGGGTTTTTTTCTGTGCGAGTATCTCAGTGTATGTTTGTGTATGCGTACTCAGATTAAAAATGAAGGCTATCCAATCATTTTTACTGTACAGTACATACACAAAACTACGTTGTGGATAGAAGAGTTCACACATACATTGGCAACAAGGACCACAACACTGAAGCTCATCAGTATGAGACAAGTTTTCTCAGGGGCTGGCATTTTCACATAGGCGCTAAGGAGTAGCTCAGCCCCAGACCATCCTGCTCAAAGCACAAAAGCCACCTACTTGTCCTTGCTCACTCTAGCATAAATAAGGGAACAAATCCAACAAATGCCTTCCTGAAAGACGGTGGATGAAAGAGAAATGGAAGATGGATATTGCTTAGTCTTTCGCTGGATTGTATGCACTAAAATTAGGACAATGAGGCAAAAGAAGAATTGTTACTGGATAAAATTTTCCTGAAAGTTCTTTCAATATTGAAAACTTTACAAAAATAGTCCTGAGCTGAAATATGAACCAGTTTCCTCTTATCGACACCATGGACAACCTGGTCAGTATCCAACTAATATTTTTCTATCAAAAATGGCAATCTCTCAAAAGCAAAGCCTCTTGCTGAAATAATTCCATTGTAACAACCTTCTCTTTTGCAAGAAAAATGGAAAAGACTAAATATTATTGAACAGAAAGTTTTGAATTTTTTTGTTTCACGTGACCTTATGAAGTCGGAAAGAATCAGAAGGCAATGTTTCAATATTATTTAAATGCAACATTTTGATTAAACTGAAGTGTTTTTTTCCCTACTATTTCATTTTACAGGAAATTTCTCAACCCCACAACTTCATAGCTGTATTTACCCTTTGCAAGTAGATTACAAGTACTAAACCCGTGCCATGAATAAGCCGTCATTTTGCTCCATAGATGTATATCTAGAGTTAAAATTCTTAATGTGGTCTGCCCTAGTATCTACAGAGAGGCAATCGGATACAGATCCTGAGATACTGCCCTTCTGTGGACCAACATAAGGGGTTGCAAACTCCTCTCGGCGTAGCATGTAGGGCAAGCAGAAAGAGAATGACCCAAAAGAGTTACCCAGGTGTGCTCGATAGAAGAAGACTTTTCACATCTCTGAGTCAGCATGACCTTGCTGCACCCCCAGAACATCATTACCTGGCAGCCTGGAGAAAACCTGCTCTTAAATTTCTTCTTGTAAATTAACTTATTTATGATGCTGTTTCATTACTACAGTCACTAAAACACAACTAAAAGAAAAAATCTTTATTGAAAGCAGTCAAAGACAACTCTCAAGGAAAACATTTAATCCATTATTCTTTTACAGCGTATGTCAAAACCTGCATGTTAAAATAATGGATTTATTTTACAAGAACACCTGGCAAGCCAGCCTTCACCTCCAAATGCAGTAATCACAGTAATTACTGAGCAGCAAAGAAATTGTTTTCTTGTGTCAGCAATAATATCACCATTGATACCCTTTCTCAAGCCTTGAATCTACTGTGACATCTGTATTTCATCCCATAGCACATGCATTGTATACAACTATTGTCTCATTTTGTTGTATTCTGTACTACTAACTTTAAAAACATATCAAACTCTGTATAGGTCAACAGTTCAAAAGCTGAAGGCAGACTGCTGTGGCAGGAGTGACACTGATGAGCATTAAGTGTCCTAATATGCTTTTTTGATAAAGAGGCTATAGTTCCCACAGCTCTCTTGTAAAACACACATTCTGATTATAGACCTGAGATCACCTTGTTAATACACCTGTCCTCCATCTTGCAATCCCCTGGGCAAACCCCTGGGCAAAGACTTTGCATATCTACCAGCAACTCCTCTTCCATGTGACTGGAAAAGCTCCAAACACTAAGCCAAGTACATGCTTTAATACAGTTTTATGGGTACCCTTACCCCTTTGGATCACCTCCAAGACGTTCCCCCCCCCAAACCATGCAGTGTTTAACTCTGTTTCTTGAAGCCTGTTTCTCTTCACCTCAGGCAGCCCGAAGCTTTGTCTGGTTCTCTGTATGGCTGAAGTCTGTGCAGATGGACCCCAATCAATTTCAAGTCAATGAGCTAAAGTACTGATACGAGCAGAAAGAAGCTGCTGGTTTTCAGTTAGCCCTCACCTTTAGCTACAACATAAGCAGCGCTTTACCCTTCCTCTAACCCTTACAATTTATGGCCAACTGCTTCAGAAACTCTGTCTTAGATGAGACAAACTCTGGCAGCTGGCTATTGTGGGATACAAGACTTCTCGGCTTATGCTTGGGAATGTGGGCAGGTCTCCACCACTGTCCTGTTGTGCGTGATAAGCCTTTAATCTGTCCTTTAGCTCAAGTTCATTTGCTTCGTTGTTGTTTGGATGCTTTTCTCTGTTTGAAGAAATTAGCTGCATTTGAAGGGTTAGCAAATCTTTTAACAGAGCAGAGGCAATTTTACTGTGACACATGTAAAATCAAGAGAATCTCATGTGTCTGCATCATGGATGCTACAGCACAGTTTGAAGATAAAATTTTTAGGAACACTTCACATGAAAAGATAACAGGGATTGGAGAGCACTAGAGAAAAGTTGCAGATAACACAGACCGGTGGGTTTGTGTCACATGGAAATCCTATGTATCTGGTATCCACTTTTACTTGAAGCTACCTTCACCTACTTTCTAGCTGCCTCTGGGAATTTGTATCATCCTGTATACTCCCACTGTGAAAGTGCTGAGCACCAAAAAAGTCCTAAATGTCTTTAACGCTACCAACAGGGAGCCTGATGAGTGGTCCCTCTCTTTGCCTTGCTGGGCACCGACCGTTTGGAAGCTTTCATTAGGAGATACCCTGTAGCCCAGCTCTGCAGTGGATTTAAAGCCGATGGCAGATTTTTATTTCATCATCCTTTCTTACAGTTATTGTATTTCTCATGCAGTGCTCTGGGACCTTGTGTGAAGGGCGCTATATAAGTATAGGGATTGGATTGGCTGAGTAATTCTTTTTGACTTCATCAGGCTGTTAATCCTGCATGCCTGTGGTGATAAACCCAGAAAATCCCAGATAATCCTATATAATATTCAGGCAGGGCTGGCAACAGCTATAAATACATATCAAACTGTCAAAAACCATTATCATTTAGACTACTCTGCAGTCCCTTCCAAATTACATTAGAATATCCAGGCTTGACTTCAACTCTTCCCCTCCACCCCCCTTTTCTTCCTTCTTAATGGCAGGGTACTGCCTGTAGCCTAGCTTGCCAGCATAATAACGCACGTTCCCTGCACACCTACCTTTTTACTACAGCACCATGTTTATCTTGGTCCTGCTTCCCTATGACTCACAGGCACAGTGAGTAGTTGCAATTCTGTAGATAAGCAAACAATTTTTGGCAGTTTTCAAAACTAAAGCATCCCACTGCCAAAAGGCTTCTGTTTACCACACAGAACAAATGTTGTTACTACTGCAATTCCAAAAATGTATCTCAAATACATCCTTTCATAAAAATGCTATTGTAGTCTTAATGTCTAATTAGATATATAACAAAATGACAAAAGATTTTTTTTTGCTTTTGTAATTTTATCTTGGCTAATAGCTGCAGATAAATAACAGTTCAGCATCTGCATTGCTCCACAGCAACCCTGTACTGAATAAAATTATAATTATCACTAAACTGTGAGTCTTTCTGACAGGACAAAAAGCTCACCCTCCCTCCAAACTACCCACCTGTCCTTCCCCACCTTACAAGGGGGAAGTAGTCATCAATACAAGAAAGCATGTATTTGGTAACCAGCTTCACTGGTTAATTACAGCAGTGTAAATTGGGGATATTGCTGCCTGGGAAAGATCGCCAGAATAAAATGTGATTGTGTAGTACCCAGACTCTGAAAAAGACTTATATACTTTTCTCAGAAATACATAAGAATTGCATGATGCCCATGTTTTCTCTGCCATTTTTTCACTCAATTAGCTATTCAGAGACTCAGGCGGGTAATTAGTCTGATCAGAGAAAAACTACAACCAAAATACTACACACCAGCAGTTCTTTGCAGAGATCAGCTCTTGGAACATAGCCCCGTTTTAAAAACATTTGATCCTGTTCTTTCAACTGAATAGAGTTCAGATTTTACTCACTCCATAATGGGGAGTGTATGCCCTATCTACTTTCTACGTGGAAACTTTCTGCAGCAAGTAGAGAAATAAGACAGTGGCTTGATATTTCCTGCTTCTTAACCTAGAATATTTTTATAGCTCTTCCTTTACTTGCAAGTATCGCACTGTCACAGCTGTAACTGCATTTCATGTCTTGATTCTTCTAGCATTAAGCACATTTAATAGGTCATGTACTAAAAGAGACATATTCCTGAACTGGCTAAGGTGAGCTCTAGCTGCAACCAAATTCCTGCTGGTGGAGGATCCTCTGGTGGTGGATCCTATCCACCTGCATGGAGAGGCCCTCAGTCACGGTTAGGCTCTTTCATCACCTTTATCCTCATCAACTACCATCTCTGTCCTCCTGCTGTTTCATTTGCTCTGTGCAAAGTTTTACTTTAACATTGGAGAGAAATCAGCCAAAACCACCAGCTTTCTCTTCTTTTCATTTTCCTGAAAACGGGAATTTGACTGTGTAATGCACAAATGTTTGCAATGCTGTGCAGCGGAGCTGACTGAGGTGCAGCGAGATACCTCGCATACTGAGAAGAATATTGTGGGGTTTGGTCTAAATCTCCAGGTACTTCTACACAACACATGAAGATACGGATTTGTGTTAACACACTGATACTGACGTGTCCCTCATCACTACCTCCCTGTCTGTCACCACTTTGACATTACGTCTGTGCTTGCAGGCACCAAGGAGGCATCACAGGAACAGCCTGACTTCTTACAGGGAAAAAGCTGCGCCTTGGAAACCATGACTATGTGCACTTGTACTATGCTGAAGTAAAAGCCTTTCCACAATATTTCATGATGGCATCTGGTTTGCTCCAAATGATGCTTCCCCAAACATGAAGGCAGAGACATACCATACTATAGAAGTAATGCATGATGGCAGGCAAGCTAAAGCTAAGATCCTGAGAAACATTGTAACTCCTTAGTACTTACAGGGAAGAGTGCTGTCTAGTAGCACCTTCTGTCTCTATCTGACATAGTCAATGAAGCAAGGAATAAAACATGACTACAGAGAAGAAAAGCAGAGGTGGCTTCACATTCTGAGAGCAGAGAGCTGGGGGCTGAATTTGTAGTCTCTGGTCTTAGCCTTTTTAAGTTAAGATGTTCTTCTCTCAGAATAGCTGGGTTCCTCCTGGATGGCAGCATCTCTGAAGAGGCTGTATGAAGAGTGACAATAATTTAAATGTGAATCAAAAAGCAAACTGTGACTATGGCTGGCTTAAAGTTTTGCAGGTCCCCAGTCTAGAAAGCTTCATGTTCATTGGCATTTTTTGGAGTCATTGCAATAAGGTGAAACAAAAGGAGATAAAGTTTTCAGGGAGGACTTAAAGGTTTCCGTTTGCTATATTTATTGTTCTAGGTGTTTTGCTCATGTTATGTATTGAAGGCAGTGGTGTGGTTACAAGCGAGGCACTGTGCCATGTTCATTTTCATTTCATGATTTAGACCTTCCATTTATCATGAAGATCAGAGACATCTATGTTTGGTTTTCAAGGCCTTGGAATACTGTCAGACATTTTAGATTTAGCTAAAGAGAGAGAAAATACATAGATCTTTTCAAAATGCAGAAATTTTGTTTGCACGTTCATTTTAGAGAATAGTGGTTCTCAGGTTTTGTTTTGCAAATACGAATGCATTTTGGACTTTGAGTTCTTAAGCATCTGTCTTTTTTAGCTCAACCATCCCCCATCAAACCCTATAAACAAAGGAGAGGTTATTATTCCCTTCTTACAATTGGAGAACATGGGTGCAGAGATTGTCAGTGATTGCACTATATTCCCTCAAGAAGGAAATGATAGCTAGGGAATTACATTTTTTGTTACCAGGAACCTGTCAGCAGCCAGCTGCAGTGTAGATTAAGTATTGCACATCTTTTTCACCAGTTCAGAGTCATTCAGTTTCTAATGCTGCCTTTCTACAGAGTCAGCAACTGCTTTTTGAATCAAAAAGATAAACCACATGAGAATACGCACTCAGACTGATTTCTCTCCTAAGGATTTATTTCCTCCTTCTATTAAGGGTCTTCTTAAATGAAAGCCAAAAATTTCTATAGATAGTGTACAATTCCCTATGTTTAAGGAAATACTTAGCATGTTGCTTCTGTTACTGATTTTAGCACTGGTGTCCTGTAATGGTACATTGCAAAATTCAAGTATATTTTTGTCTATCACAGGACAAAAACTGTCTCTTCCTCTCTAACTCCACACATGCAGAGTGTATTTAGCTAATTCACGCTATGCTGTATGTGTTAGGAACTGGAAATATCTCTAACCAACAGTATGATATTGAGGAGGTGGTGGATTTTGTGTTTGCATACATGAGTGTACTTGACCATGTAACTGTATCCATATGAATGCATGTAAAACTCACAAATGTATACAAAAATCACACAGAGAGAAAAATATCCATTGCATTCATACAGCTGATACTGGTAGCTGACAGCATATGGAGTGCTGCTGTCTATATCTAGAGAATGAAAGATTAATTTCAGCATCCTTCACCAGCCTGTTCCATAGTATTCCTGTGGATGGTAACAGGTGAGAGTAGAAAGATACAACTCAGTCAGTTCTGAAGCATACCCTGGAATAGGCAGGGGTTTATTTACTTTCTTTTCCTGCTTCTTTTTTATTTCTTCTGCACTTGTTAGTTTTCACAAAGAGACCTCGCTAGCCAGAGCCATAAAGTATGCCAACAATTCAAAAGGTAGCCAGCCAGAGTATTTTTCTGAATGATTGAAAATGTGAACAAAAAAGCAATTGTGTGAGCCAAGGTAAATTCTGTCAAGAGAGCAGCACACACAGAGACAAAAAAATGCTGATTTTATTCAGTCCCAGTGACAAAATGTCTGCTCAACGTAAGGGAGCTGACTTTGCCCAGTGGGAAAACCAGTTGAAAAACACGTACAGCAGTCTGAGAGCAAGAGAGATAAAATCAGTGCAATTGCTTGCTTTAAACTGGTGGCAGTACTGCAAACATCCATCCTGTTGCACCCATGAAATGAAGTAAGTGTCTGAAGTAAGTAGCTTGTTAGCACAATTCATAATAGACATAGTTGATCAGCTGGAAAACAAACACCCCTTGTCCCTGTGGGATTGCAGTCCCTGGTTGACATATCAAACACAGGTAAGAAATTTGAAACTTGGGCCCAGTGTCTAATATTAATAAGACAGCAAGATCCACAAATTATATTGCCATCCCATTTGCAAGTCTGCCAGAGCAGAGTGATGAGAGCGCTACCCACACACCAAGTGTCCTGCCTGCCTGTCAGGTCTCCTTTTAGCACATACTGCAGGTGGAAGAGTAAAGCTTCAGGCACGCTTTGTGCAGTGAGCAGTCCCCTTGGCCATGGCCAGGACAGGGGGGAACCCTGTGAGGTGACCATGAGGTGGTCGGAAGAGGGGCTGAATCCCCGGGACCTTCAGAGCAGCACAGTGCCACCCTGCATGCCCCCTCCCCAAGTCAGACTTGCCTTCCTCCCCAGCAGCTGCAGCAGGGGGGCACAAACAGTGGCTGATGAAAAATCGTTTGGAGATACAATTTCCCATGCTCAGTGGTGCTGCTGTGACATTTGTGCATGACTGCCACTTCCAGAGAAGCATTAGCTAAGGCAATGGGGATCAGATTCATTTCTGCTGTTTTCAGTGGGCAAAGCAAGCCATAGCGGCAGCTGGTTCACATTGCCTACAAAGGCTGTGGGTTTTTTCCCTGTAGACTTAAGTGGACTTATATTAGTAATGAATTTTACTTGACTTAAGGACAGATTACACTGAGTATTCTCAGGGAAAGAGATACAAACATGTGTGGAAAACATAAAAGAAAAAAGGTACCTCTAGGTCTCTGGGTTTAGTACTACTCACAAAAAACTTTGGTCCTCCAGCTCCCAGAGAAAACCAAGCAGCATAATGAAACACCTCATTTTTACATAGGTCACTCTGCTTCTCTCTGGTTTTGGTTTGTTTCCGTGTGTAAACAAGATTTATGAAATCATCCTTTGTATGTGAATGTTCCCATTAACTTTTTTATCCTGCTCACCAGTTTCAATCACATTTAACACAGATGTTGAAGGTCATTAAACGCCTACAGGTTTTGCAAAAATAGCTGCCACATTGAGAACTGAGAAGCTGTCAGCCACCTCTATTGGGGGGGAAGGCTAGAGCATGGACTAGTGTCTCCACGTGGAGAGAAACTAACGATTTTTCTAGACACTAAAGCCATCTGACAACACACAAAGCCAAAGTCACACAGGTACTTCTGGCACATGAAGAGCTGATTCACAGAGGATGTTGTCTCCTTCCTCATAGGAGGAGATGAGCCTATAAACTGCAGCAACACTGCTGTAGTTTTATCACAGCTCTTGAAATACTATGTGTTTTTCTTAACATCCAAAAAAACCAAATTGGTTATTTATTCCTTAGTAGCTACTGAGGGAATACGGGGGTTTTGTCACTATAATTTTGGGGAGAGCTCAGAAATATGACTTGCATCTAAATTAAAAAAAAAATATTAAAGAGTAAGAAATATCAGATATTATTCTTAAAATATCATTTTTAGTCTCAGCTAGGTTGGGAAGTAATGATCTGCCTTGTGATTTTTGCACATACGAACACTGCATAATACATTTAAATTCTTAGTTGAGAGAAAACCACCACTGAGTTATGAGTAACATCAGCTTCTGTATTAGTACAGTGTCCCTTTCTCCTTACCACTTGCCAAGTCTCACAAATTTCCATGCTTCTAAACTTTCACTCTGTGGAGCTTTTACGCTGAAACTAAACTCAGACAGACTGCTCCCAAACTGTCTGCTCCTTCAGCTGTCACATAAGAAAAATTTTGAAATTTTTCTCTTCCTAGCACAAAGGCATCGGGATGTTCTTGTCCCATCTCAGCATCAGGGAAACTAAAAAGGCACCCTTTACCTATTCACCATACTGATGAAGTGCCATATCATAGAAAGCACAATAGCTCTGCCATCCGAGTGTCCTTCTGTTTGCTACATCTTAAACAAAACTTCACCCACTTCCCTTCACACCAGCATCCCCCCCAACTGTAACATTTCATTTTTTTCAACAGGATATGCTTAGAACTCCTCTATTGTCACCATAATAACATAAATCTAATCAGCTTTTAAATAAGCCAATTATTCTTTATACAGATTAGGCCTAAATATTAATTAAATGATGTAGCTTAGACATGTCATTTTCTAAGAAACAGTGCAATGAAAATGTTAATACTTCCCTATATGTATTCACAGCTGACAGATTTTTTTTTTTCACTGAACTTCATGAATCACTGTAATTTTCCTTCTCTATTCCCCCTCCTTTTTTTTATTGAAGTAAGAACATAAGCCCATAATATTTCTTGGCTGGATAGACTAAGCACCTTGGCATTTGACTGGACACTTTAAACAATACCATAATTAAAAAAAAATATCTGTTTATCTTTTACAGAGGTTGCAAATTCTCCAGTGTTTTGTGTTTGACATAGCACTATCCCACTAATTTATATTCTCATTTTATTTACTATGTTCAGGCTTCTTTTAGATGAGCATATGTTAAAGTAGTATTGTGCAAGAAATTAAAGTGACGCATTCCCTCTAAAATCTAGAGTATAGGGTAAAAATACTCAACTCTTACCTCTATCTATAGGTATTGTCAAAATATTTGCTTATTATCCACTACAGCCCAAAGAAATATAAGTAAGTGATTTAATGCTCAAAGGAAAGAACTGTCTTTGAGAATGAAAAAGAGAAAGAGAAAGAAATAGAGTTACATGTTTTCTTTATATTCTCTAAATCTGGACAGAAAAAGAGAACATCTTGTCCCTCTGCTATGTGGTGGTCTCTCTCAGACTTTCCTCTCCCTTTTCTGGAGGATTTTTTAACCTCTGTTTGCTGCAGTCCTTCAATGTACTTCATTGTCTTGTTCATAGATACCCCTGTGCTTTGGAACAGCTTGAAAATGGTGTTCTGTAGGTCCCATGAGGGTCTGAGACCCCTACAGGGCCACTCACAGGGCTACTAATTTTCTAAGTGTTCCTTAGTGTTTCAACCAGATACATCACAAGACCATGAAGAGACCCATGTATTTAATAAATGGCAAAAGAAAATACCAGCCTACAATTAGACAGAAGGTCATAGGTGTGCTGTGACCTACTGCAGCTGTAACAAATCCACACCTGCTGCTAGACCGCTCCAAAAATCTGCAGTAATGGTTTATAACACCGGACCCATCTGATCTTATACTGCCTGGCTAAGATGCATCCATCTGGCTCAACCTCATGCTTTCTTTTTTCCTACGAGCTCACCAATTCCTCGCACCTGCTATAATTTTGTAGCAAGAATAGACTGAAAACTTCCCTCTCCCAAACTAGGCAGTCTATTCCTGCTCAGAAACTACAGTCATTTTATTTATATGCAGACAAGTACACACACAGACACACATAGATGTGTATATACACAGAGAGATATTTACACATTGGAGGATTAAGTTGGATTTTTAAATGAAATTTCATACTGACATCACTTTACAAAGGGACTTTTTTTTTATGGATACTGTGGGGAAATCACCAAGTTGACACAATTAAATCTGAAATTAGACTCTAATCTTAAAATAACACTGTTCATTGTTAGAACAATTAAAACTATGTACTATAGCTATATCAGATTCGAATGCATGCACAGCCCCTGATCTTTAAACGTTCATGCTTTGTAAACAAGTTGCAGTTGCGGAAACATTTTTACCAGAGACCTCAACCCAAGCCCAATGGAATAATCAGTATTTAATCAACACTGTTTAATATTTACTTAGTGAAAAAATTCTTCGTTAGCATACAGTCAGTTAATGCAGCTGCATAGACTTCATGGAGCAGCACAGTATCCAGCTTGACAGAAATTAGAAAGCCAGAAATATTTATTTGTTTTTGAAAGCCTTTATGGGATGTCTGTTCAAGGCTTCTGAAATGAGTTTTTCGACTCTCCATATTGTAGGCATCTATGCTGTTTTATTGATTGGTATATAATCCTTTACAGCTTCCATTTCTATTTAGCACACTTGAAAACAGAAATCCAGGTTTTAGAAAATGATACTGATAGATAGCACAATTAAATGTAAGCCTCACATTCATGCCACCTTATCAAAAGAAAAGAAGCTGGGCTCATAGAATAAAGGCAAGTCAAAATTTGAGGTTCTCATAGCAACTCAGCAGGGTACACAAAACTAGCACTTCTATGATAATAAGGTCATTAGAAGAGCCATGTAAAAGGAATTACTAAGAAATTCAAATTAAGAAAAAAAAGAACAGAACAACTTTTGAACTTTGGTGAGTGCCACACTACATTTTTATCATATCTCTGTGATACTTTTCACATAAGTAGCTGTGACTGAGAAGGACAGAGTTTTCACTCTAAAATATTCATCCCAGGGGGACTTTGGCAGCTGTGATGCATCTAAGTATTTTTCTTGGTACTTTAAGAGCTGCCAAAGCAGGAAAATATCACTTTCAACACTTGAAAGGCCAAAGATGATAGAACTTCTTCAAATGGTGTTAAAAAGAAGTCTGGAATATATAGGTTTGAATAGGGCTAAAACTAATAATATTCAATGGAAACTAACAAGACATTTTAGAAATTGGAATAAAACTTCCACCATTTCATATGCCATCATAACCCTGCAATAGATTACTGACAAATAGAACCAAAAAATACGCTCACTGTCCTCAGGAGCAGTGACAAATAATGTTTTTACAATGTGTTTAATTAATTGATTTTTTTCCTCTTGCCTTTGCTAGCAAAAATATTCTTTCTTTCCTGTGTTGGCCCCTTACAGTTAATCAATCAGAAATGTTTGTAAGATGAAACACCTGCAAGGTAAAGTTGTGCTGACTTCTTTTATTGATCATCTTACCAAAGAAGAAAGGCAATGCTGAAACTTCTTGTTTCTGCTTGGTTGGAGGTTGGTCCAATTGCCAACCTACTTACATTGTACCCCCATTGATGGTTGTTTGCTTTTGCTAGAGGTGTTTCTCTGCATGGTTGGATATTCTGTTTGCAGAAAGTTTAGCAAAGGAAGATGTGTACAAAACCAACAAAACAGTCCCTATGCAACCACACATCAAGACTGACAGGCTGCATTTGGCTCTTGAGTTCCCAAGAATTTCAAACCAGGGAAAGCAGAAATCCCTCATTTTTTTTTACTGTCTGAGGTGTCTCTCTACCAAAGCTTGCACTGTTAATCGCAGTACAGATCCTGTAAGGAAGCAGCTCCTCTCACTAGACAGTCACAACAGTTGCCATTTGGATGATAATGGCCTCCTTCATACTTTTTTCAGACCACAATCATAAAATTACTTCTTGTTATCCTTTCTGGAGGGGTAGAATTGCATTTTTCAGGGAGGGGAACCCCCCATCATTTCGTATTTCAAAATTAACTTTTTGAGGGAAGAACCTGCTGTGATAAACAGTCCAACCTGAAGGATTTTTCTAAATTTGCCACCTAAAGTTGGAGTCAATTTGAAACAAGATTATCACCCAATCCACTGTCCACTGTGTATGAGAGTATTGGAAATGGACCCCAAGCAAAATCACAAGCTTGTTTTACCTTAGATACAGTGGACATGTACTTGGGCTAAAACAATAGAGGAGGGGAAAATTAAGTAAGCCTGGTGCTCAAGCTCATAATAGGGCAATGTGAGGTTTCATTTTTCCTGACAATTTTTAATCTACTCTCCATAACAAAAAGATTAGAAAGAATAATGTGTTCATTCTGGGGAAAAAGAAACAAACAAAACCCAGAGATGATTCTAGGACTCTAACCATCTCCTTGATAGTCTTGCCTGCTGCTTCTTTTTCAAAAGTAGTTCCAATTTTCTATTTAAGAATATTTCATTTTTAACATTACATTTTCCATCTTCTCCTTATTTTCTTCATTTCCTGTCTACAATTTACCAGTTCCACGTGAAAAGCAATTTTGCTCTGATAAATCACACTACCCAACTCTGAGACAGCAATTTTCTGCAGACCTGTGACTGCTTTACAAAGGGAAGTAAGTTTCAGTACTGAGCTTGTGTGAATTACACAGGGGAGAAGCAGCACAGTGTATACCTTATGTAAGCAAGTAATAGAAAGAAGGGGTCATTTGTTCCATCTCCTTTCACACTAGGGATTACTTTCTATAGTACTGCTTTCATGTAATTTATCTGGAAAAGGTTTCAACGTTTCAAGCAATAGAGTTCACAGGGGTTTTTTTGGGACATACCGATCATGCAATCCATGTGGTAAACTTATGTTTTCTGGCATTCTGTTCACTCTGCCCCAATATATTTTTCCTTTTAGTGTTCTAAATAACAATTCTTCATTACCTGTGCTTATCCTTTTATCTATGAAGAGGTAACTCTTTCATTAAGGAAATATATGTTTTGTGAAGTTCACATCTGATCTAGGTGCATGACTGTTTCAGTGTGTGTTCAGTGTAAGTCATGATGCACAGACAAATGGGGACATGTGATCACAGGCTAGCAAACATGGCTGGGGGTGTCTGCTCACCTCTGTTGGGTGTAGACCAAAAATGCATCTGTACTTTTTGAATATTTGATCTTTAGTCTCTCCTCAGAGGTAAATATTCCCCAGACTCTCCCACTTTCAGTGATCTTCTCTGTGTTTTTTCTAGCTCAGCAGTCCCTTTCTCAGTGACACAGAGTATGGTTTCAGAGAAAGGACATGATAACGACAGCCATGCTGCAGCCAGAAAAAGGAGGAAAATGCCTCACTGCTCTGTGAAGTGCCATTTCTCCCACAAGAAAGAGTTTATGAATTGACACATTATTTCTGCATCATTCTTCTCCAAAATCTGTCAGGTATGTTAGATTACTTGAGGCAATTATATGTAACAGCCCCTTTTGCTCCTCACATCCGTGGAAGAATTGGAAATCCTAATCATAAGTTAATTTACTGCCCCATTCACAGGTCTACACCCACAAGTGCAGCACAGACCTCTGATCTGTTTCCCACTCTGTGCGTTAAGTTGCACCTCATTCCCCTACCTGCAAAGACACAGCCTGGGTAGGGGAAATGCTTTGCCCTTCCATACAAATTCTGAAGCTGTTTGCATTAGGGTCTCCTGTAATAGACTGCCAAATGTGTGACTTACTACCAGCAGATTTGGAGGGTTACAGTGTCTGTGGCACCTAAGTAGAAGTGACTGGAGAACATGCTTTCACTGGCAGCCAACAAAGAGAAGTCTTAATGTCATGACTATTATTTTTCCTATTATATTACCAAATCATTGCACATCAACAATTCTGATAAAATCTGCACTTTTTCTATAGAAGATAAAGCTGTTAGTTGTGACCAGATAACAGCTATGGCTGTTTTGCCTAGGAAATATTTTACAAATAAGGAAAGTTCTTTGTACAGATCTAAAACCAGCTTTCACTGTTAGTTCAAAAGATTCAAAAGTTTGGTTTGTTTCAGACCCATAATAAAGATTTTCATTCATTACATTTATTGGAGCCTGTTGTGATAAAGTGAATGAGTGACCAAAAGGATTCATAAAGATTAAAATTCTGGCATTAAAAAAGTACTCTCACATTGTAGCAGAAGGGCATGGGCAAACACAAACTAATTATTAGCCTGACATTTAATGTGAAACAGGGAAAATGCCACAATGATTGAAGTGTATTTACTGAAGATGAAGGAAGAAGAATGTGCATGGAGACTAGCTTTTAAAATTTGAAAACAAGTTTGCTCGTTATTTAATGTAGGAATAAAACAAAACATTTCGAACATTTTGTCACAAAGTACAACCATGTCATGTCTCTGCCTAGCAGGTATGCCTACAGTGTGCATGACAGATTCAACCTCTTCCTTCACTCATTTAATTGGAGAGCTGCTCAGTCCTATTCGCAGTGCCCAAGACAGGGCAACTACCTTGAACCTGCATCGCTGATGGGAGATCAGATCAGGGTCCTAAAATCCATGTAGGCTTATTGGCTGGTTGTAAGTGCTTCACGGCTATACCAAGTCAAATAAATTAGGTGGAATTTATGCCAACTGAATATAAATTTTAGTCACTTCTATTGCTTAGACAACATGAAAATCTTTCTGGTGAAAATGTGGCTAGTATACTTTTGATAGACTTCTACAGAGCATTTCAGCCTCAGGGGAAGAGCATATTTTGTTGCATTATCACATAACAGTCAAGGACTACATAGTTTCTTCCTCAAATTCTATTTTGGCCACTAAACAAAAAAATAAACCCAATATGCTTGCATTACAGTTTTGATTTCCTTCTCATTTTTTTTCTCATCAATTAGGAGAATTTATATAATCAGGACATGGATTTTTGTCTTCATGAGAAACATTATTTACCCTTTGAACTCATCTAACTGCTCCATGGGATACACTTTTCTGAAGTCACTCAAGGCTATTATTGTAATCTCCCATCATATTTTCTAAGAGATGAACACATAGTACCTGCTAATTGACAGAACTGGCTTTCAAGAAGTCAGAGCAGCTTTTGTTATGGTGTATCAAATGGTGCTTAATTCTCTTTCTGTTTGTCTCAGCTTTGACCTTGGACTGAACTTCCTGATTTCTGAACTGTTTAATAATCAACCATGTTTTACTCCTTCATCTGCTCCAGTTTTTGTATACCAGAGACCATTAATCACATTAATCCTGCACTCTACAGACCTTCTGTGAGGGCACAATTTGTATGAATTTGCTTCATCAGTAGACGCCTGATGTGGATTGGAGTGGACTCACTGGTTTTGATTTGACCTCACACGGTTTATCTGTATCCACCGGCCAGCCTGTAATAAATGGCTGTTGTCAGTAAAATGGGCTGTGCTCCTTGAGCCATCCATGCTTTGAGTATCAATCCAGTGGAGAAAGACATCTCTTCCTTCAGTGAAACATTGCTCTAGTCAAGCTCTGCCTTCTGTTGGTGGCCACCCAAAATGTCCCTTTGAGAACATCATTTCTCTGCAGCACCTCTGTTGCCGCTGCACACTGCTGCCTGAACAAGCTTTACCCCTTGCCGCAGAGCAAACCTCACCTCCCGTAAGCCTTACTGTTGCACTGAGGTTTGCTGGCAACCCTGTTCATGTGCCCTCCTGGGCTGCCTCATTCCTCTTACTGGGTAAGTGTCAATTTAGGTGCTGTTATTAGCCCTATCTGTAAGAGGAAGAGATAGGAAGATGGTTAGGGTTCTTCACATAGAGAAAGTGTCACAAGCTGTATGAGTAAACTACAAGGAAATAGCTTTGCCTTGAGAAACATACCATTTGTTCAGGATTATTTTCTCTGTTCAGGTTACTGAAGGACATGTAGCTGCAGTAGTTTAACCCCAGCCGACAACTAAGCACCACACAGCCGCTCACTCGCTTCCCCCAAGTGGGATGGGGGAGAGAATCAGAAGAGTAAAAGTGAGAAAACTCATGGGTTGAGATAAAGCCACCTTAATAGGTAAAGCAAAAGCTGCGTGCACAAGCAAAGCAAAACAAGGACTTCATTCACTACTTTGCGTCAGCAGGCAGGTGTTCAGCCATCTCCAGGAAAGCAGGGCTCCATCACGCATAATGGTTACTTGGGAAGACAAATGTCATCACTCCGAATGTTCCCCCCTTCCTTCTTCTTCCCCCAGCTTTATATGTTGAGCATGATGTCATATGGTATGGCATAGCCCTTTGGCCAGCCTGGGTCAGCTGTCCTGGCTGTGCTCCCTCCCAGTTTCTTGTGCACCTGGCAGAGCAGGGGAAGCTGAAAAGTCCTTGACCAGTGTGAGCACTACTTAGCAACAACTAAAACATCATGTGTTATCAACATTATTCTCATCCTAAATCCAAAACACAGCACTATACCAGCTACTAAGAAGAAAATTAACTCTATCCCAGCTGAAAGCATTCCAGTAGCAAACATGGTAAGAGGAGTTCGCAATACCACGTACCTGAGTCAATCTCCTGAAGTGTCCAAATTTAGGCAAGTAAGTGCAAGGGACCTTATTTTCTGAGAAGGGAGATGTCTTTGTTCCCATTAACGTCACCTGTTACCATATTTTCAAAGAGACACAGTTATACAACAGCTTTGTACCTTTTCGTACCTTTTTTGGTGTAAAGAAGAACAACTTTCCTGTCCCCAGTTACCCTGTGTAGAAGTAACAAATGACTAACCTGACCTAGTGATCTGACTTTGGTGGAAGCTGTGGTTATGAACTTCCACACCGAAACAGGGATTTAAGTGTTTTCATTTTTACACACGTGCATCTGAAACTTTTGGCTCTACTCTTACATTTACATTGTGATTTGAAAGGTGTCATGTTAAATGTAGTCAAATTCATCACAGGTAAATAAATATAATTTAAAAAACCACAATATATCACCTTTATATTCATCAGTTTTCCTAATATAGTCTATTTCACCTTGGCCATCATTCTCCCTGTCAACAAAAAAGATGGCAAAAATAAACACAGATATTCATGGAAGTGCAACAAGCTTGTGCAGTACCTTGAGGGATGCTGGAGCTAAGCAGCAGTTTGTGTAGAGGGAAGATAATTAAAGGAGATATGGTCAAGATGTAAAATAAAGGATGACACAGAGAAAGCTAACTATGTTCTGCTGCTTTTCTGAAACACCAGGTGAAAAGTGCACTCAGAATGGAAAGTCAAGTACTATAGGCTCGTTGGTAATGCTTCACTTCCCTCTGGCTAGGTGGTCTGGAAGTTGATGTTTCGAAACTTTGTCATAGTCCAAAGTATAACTAATCTTTCAACAGAGCAAAAATCTCTGAGACCTGAAGTAAAACAAAGAGCTTAGTCCTTCCCAAGACAAGGTAGTGGTGTCAGATGGAAACGAAAGTGAATCTGGTTTCATTGAAAAGATTTCCCTATTACATCAAAAAGAGGCCCCTGAGTTGTGATATTTGTTCTCAAATTTCAGGAAAAGACAACAGTCTTGGATTCCTCTTACCATCAGTGCTAGGCAGCTGTGAGGAGCACGTGCTGAAAAGATTGCTAACTAAACAAACACGTCTGGGAGTAAAAGGAAGGTAAATAGTCACAACCCAGCTCTTCCTGCTCCCAGTGCACCCCCAGACCTGACCAGCCTGTTTATAGCTACTTTGGGGTAGAAGTGGGCTCCTGGATGGGAGATCCATTAACGATGTGAGGTCAAGGGAGTTTCTGGACACATTTTTTGGGTGGCATGGCAAGGAGTGCACCCTGAGCACAGGCACAGTGCCCAGCTGTTGCTTCTGCCTCTTTCTCCTGTCCCTTGCTGCCAGGGGCTCACCCTGATGGCAGGTTAAAGGCAAAATGGGGGTTAGTACATGGCCTATAATGCACCACAGCTCTGTGCACACTGGGTCTCTGAATTCATCTAATCAACAAATAGCAAATTTCCATGAAAAAACTTAGACATTCAAAACACCACACTCACAGCACTGTCAAAGGCTGATCCTTATCTCAGCCTTAGAATTTTACATTATCACAGCTGTCCTCATTAAAAACGGTAAGCCCTCGTGAACAGTATTATGTTGCTGTCATGTTTATGATTACTATTTTAAGCTACTCATTAATAATATGAATCTCTTCTATGCATATACCTTGTTGCAGCTATGCTGACACAATATTTCTATTCTATCTCCTCTTGAGAAAAATTAAATCAGCCTAAAGTTTAAGAAATGTTTTAAAAATCAACCACATGGGTACCAACCAAGTAATAACAGCAATATACAAATGCCAAAAGTTAATAATCTAAATGTTTGCAGGACCTTAAGGTATCTAAAAATAATGCAGTTTATTAAAATGAAACCAGAAACTAAAGACAAATGGAGGAAAAAAAAGTACAACAATTTTCAGGGCATTAAAAACCTGCACATTGGCTGGATAGTTTACATTTTAAGGTGTTTAAACCTTGATAGCATGAAGACTTATTGGCAACAAGATTTTATTGATTCAGACAGCTGCACATGAGAAATCTTCCTCTCCTATCAGATATAAGAAAGAACTTGCCAAGTGGGGAAGCAGAGGAAAAAAGCTTTGTTTTGCTTGTATTTATTTTGCCTGTATTTTGAGAACTGGGAGGAAGCAGATTTTTAAAGTGCAGAATGGTCTTCTGTCCTGAAAAAGAATTAGCCGTTTATGACATATGTGTACATCCTTCCAGAAAGGAAAATAATGCCTTGGATGGCATCTGTCATAAATCAAGGTGTATGAAGTGTGCAGAGCCAAACTAAATTGTTTTTTTATGTAGCAAGAGCCTGTAGCAATGATACTTATTCCTTTGGAGTTACGGAAGTTTTACACAACAACCAACAATGAAGGTTCAGTAAGTCAGGGTCCATCAATCAAACTGCTTATGGCCCATATTATGGGTTTACTAAATCTTTGCCCCTTCTCTGGAATTTTCTAAACAAAAAAATATTTTGGAGCACATATTTGGCTCTCTGAAGTCTGAGATTCATTTCTAGGTGCAAAAGCTTCCACCCTGCACCCCTGAAAGGGATGAGATTTCAGCTGTGTAAAGCCACTGTCAGCACAGCTATGCTCTGTGTTCCTGCCTTGTGCAATGATGTGCTGACATGTCAGTAATTCCCTGTTTCAAATATGCATCCACAGGGGATGTTCTGCACACACACACAGATTCCATATAATGGGATGTCTCTGTTCTTTAAATGTACCACATGCTGAGACAAATAAGTCAGAAATGCTATTTTACTTTTTGCTGTATTAGAGTATGTGCAACAGTAGAAAAATATTACTTTTCCAAATACATGTCTGTGCTGGTTTTGGCTGTGATAGAGTTAATTTTCTTCATAGTAGCTAGTATGGGGCTATGGTTTGGATCAGTGCTGAAAACAATGTTGATAATACAGGGATGTTTTTGTTATTACTGAGCAGTTCTTATACAGAGTCAAGGCCTTTTCTGCTTCTCACATCACCCCACCAGCAAGTAGGCTGGAGGGTGCACAAGAAGCTGGGAGGGAAAACAGCTGGGACAGCTGTCCCAGACTGACCAATGGGATATTCCATACCATATGACATCATGCTCAACTTATAAAGCTGGGGGAAGAAGAAGGAAAGGGGGGCCATTCGGAGTGATGGCATTTATCTTCCCAAGTAACCATTACGTGTGATGGAGCCCTGCTTTCCTGGAGATGGCTGAACACCTGCCTGCTGACGCAAAGTAGTGAATGAAGTCCTTGTTTTGCTTTGCTTGTGCACGCAGCTTTTGCTTTACCTATTAAGGTGGCTTTATCTCAACCCATGAGTTTTCTCACTTTTACTCTTCTGATTCTCTCCCCCATCCCACTTGGGGGAAGCGAGTGAGCGGCTGTGTGGGGCTTAGTTGTCGGCTGGGGTTAACCACAACAATGTGCCTTTGAGGTCTCATTCCTGCAACACCCCACCTACCCACTGCACTCAGTATCATCACTTGGCTAAAAATGGAAAACTCAGTATTTCACATAGACAATCAAATAATCATATAGTACTTTTGCAAACTGGAGCTTAATCGTAAATCAGAAGAAATCCATAATGCAGCCATCACATGGGAGTTAATTTCAGAACAAACTTTAAGCAAGTCCTTCCATATAAAGATTAAATGATCACATTTCATTTCAAAGGTCTTATCTGCCATTCAAAACATGAACACATTGCAGGCTCTTTGAACTAGTGGCCTCTCTAGTCCACTTAGCATCTTTTTGAATAAAAATATATTAGATTTTCTGTAACTGTTCATAAAAACACCGGTTCTGTACAGTAGGAAGGTAAGTAGATATCACAGTATTTTGCCATGTAACTTTGGATAAGTATGTATGCGAAAAGTAAGTTTTAAACACTAAGTCAGTGTGGTGGAAAATTAAGTAAAAGGAAAGAACAGACACAGAAAGCTGAAAACAAGGAAGAGGTAAGGAGAAAACTTCTATCCTTGCATCATCAGTATTGCTGTGTGCAAGATTCAATTAAGGTGAACTGAATCCGGGTTAGGTGAGTGGAAGTGGTATGAAACTTCTTTTAATGCCATCAGTAGAGCTTACATGTATGCACTGCAAATATTTTTGATCAGCAAGTCAAAAGTCCAATTGCTAACATTAGACCAGGGACAAGGTGCCTCCTTTGCACTTTTCAGAAGTAAGAAACATATATATATGTTATCAGCAGGTGGCCCAGCTTCAAGCAGCACTTGAGGAAAGGAAGAGACCTCAACAAAGAAAACATTCATTGACACAGCTACCTAGAAGACAGCAATTACAGAGGTAGAAAGCAGGAGATCTTTCTCACACAACAACAACAAAAAGCCGTATCAATGTTGACTAAGAAGGAGGCAGTATTCAACAATGTTGAAGAGCATGAAGTGGAAAGATCATGTATCTTGCAGCCTGCATTCTCTGTTGGCAATTGCACATTTAAAGTGACCAAGGTAAGCACCAAATCACAGGTGCCTGCAGCGCTGCCTGCAGAAGCAAGGCACATTTTCTTCCCAGACCGTAGGCTGTGGGACAGCAGAACAGAGGCTGATAGGTAAAACATATATCCTTCAGAAAATTCCTATTGCCAGAAGGAATTTCACAAATGAGTGATACTCTGCCAGATAAAAAAGGAGGGGGAAGAGGAATAAGTTTGTGCAGCCCTACAGACAAAAAGGAGAAAACGTTTTCTCTGTTCCTCAGTTCTAGATTGGGAAGTCAAATTTATATCCAGTAGTCTTTGCCCAACCTGCCAGATGCAAAACCCCATGGCTCTCGTCCATCTTGTAGTTGTAAATAAATCTATAACATGGGGAATGCAGGTCACCCTCAAGTGCTCCGTCCCATGGTTTTACTCCCTTCCTTCTGCACAATGTTAATCTTTTTTTTTTTTATTACTATTATTTTCAGAAACATCCTGAAAACATTCTGCCCCCAGCCTGCCCTGCTCCCTGGCTGATGGTGGTGGAATGGACCCTGGCTGCCAGGTCTTTCCCACCCTTCAGTGACACCATAACATGAAAAAAGGCTGAACAAGTAAAACAGGCATCATCATTGTCTGTAAATAATTTTGTAATATTTTCTGCATATCGTCATGGTGCGTTTATGGCAACAAATGTGAGCTCCAGGATAACAGTGGCCTTACTACAGGAAACACATTTTTATTCCCATCTGTTTGGAAGACAAAGATATTTTCAGTTCCTCATCTGTCATTGCTCCACATCCTCCACATATTATAAACAAATTCTACCAGTTGGCTTTTATTTCACAGCTGAAAATTGCTGAGTTCTTTTGGAATTTCAAAGACAGAGCCTCAGGTTACGAGGAATTTTATATATTAATGCAAACAAGCATACATGACAAAAGCCTTTTAGCTCTGTGGAATTGTGTACATCCTGATTTTTAAACAATGAATAAAAACACTGTTGCTCTTATGTAGACATGTAGGTGTAACACAGATATTATAGCACAGTATTATGTCCTAACCTTTTGATCTGGTATGCAATTCTGTTCTTTCTGTTTAGGAGGGAAGGATCTTTCTCTTTAAAAGAAATGATGAACTTATTACAATTACTCTTCTCTGTTTGGAGGAAGTCCCTGCAGCAGGTAGAGTCTCACACATCTGAATTATTGATCACACTCTGCTGAGCTGCCCAAATACTTCCTGGAAGAAACTGAGGGTGGGGCCCTTTGCATCCAGGAAACTGTGAAATTTGGAGACAGCAATATCTCCAATGACTCATCTGCATATTTGGAAAATCCAAGGAAGATTTATGTGCACATTTTGTGATGTTAAGAGCTGATTTCATTCTTTTTCCTGATGCTCCCTGAAGTTTTCTTTCCTCTCTAACTGTGAGAAGCAATTCAGGCAGGCAGTTTTACTCATTTAGGCAGTAATTATTCAGAAATTTCGCAGCATTTATGTTCATTTCATGCAGTCTTACACAAACACCTGCTAGTACACACTGTTCAGGGTCACTCTGACATTGTATAAGCTCTCAAATAGAAAAACAAACTCAAATCAACAGCTCCTACTGCGAATGGCTCCTCAGTTCACTCTAACACTCTCTGCTGTGCAGAGCTGGCACAGAAATAAAACAGGTTTTCTTAGACAAGCAATTAATGTTTCATAATATATGGGAATATGCTTTCAGCCCTCAGATGTTCATGGCCCTTCTCAGACAGGAAGACAAATTGTCTTTTCCCCAGGATGCAACACTTCTATCTATAGCTCAGCTGACTCAGAGGGTCTTACATAAATTCTAGTTTGGACAGGCTAGTCAAACAATACATGTATTCAAAATTTGTATCAAAGTTATATGACACAGGTTTGGGTTTTAGAGGGAGGGGCATGTGGTTTGTCTGTTTGCTTGCTTGTTTTATCACAGTAAAGAAGGTATTATCAAGGATTTTGAAATCATTTTCTCTCTTGACTTTGACTAGCAAATCATGTCGAAGGATGGATCCCCATTACATCCTGCAGTGCAAAGCATCAGCAGCCAAACTATTTTCCACTCATGCTCCATCTGAGAAGATCAGCCACGTTTTGTGCTACAACATGTCCCTCAAAAATAGCAATGGCTCAGCTGAGGGTCCACATCATCCCTCAGTCAGATTGTGCTCACACCTCCTGTGGTGGCTTGACCCTGGCCAGCAACTAAGCACCCACCCAGTTGCTCATTCACTCTCCCCTACCCTCCAGCAGGGTGGGGCAGAGAATCAGAACACCAAAAATGAGAAAAACTTGTGGGTTGAGATCAAGGCAGTTTAACAAGTGAAGGAAGAGAAAAAAACCCAAACAAACAACTGATGCAAAGGCAATCACTCACCACCTCCCACAAGCAGACCAATGCCCAGCCAGTCCTTGAGCAACAGCTACCTTGGAAAGATCTGTCCCCCGACCAGCTTTTATTGCTGAGCATGATGTTATATGTCATGGAATACACCTTTGGTCAATTTGGGTCAGCTGTCAGGCTGTGTCTGCTCCCAACTTCTTGCCCACCCATAGCCTACTTGCTGGGGGGATCAGAGTGAGAAACAGAGAAATCCTTGACGCAGTGCAAGGACAGTTCAGCAATAGCCAAAGCATTGGTGCATTATCAGCAATGTTTTAGTCACAAATCCAAAACACAGCACTATACGGGATCTTGTGAAGAAAATTAACTCCCCCCCAGCCAGAACCAGTACACTCCCACCACCTCAGTGAAAAAGAAACCATGGAGATACCTGAGCTACTGAGCTCACCCAGGGAGCTAAAGCAGCCAAACCACACAAACCTCCATCTCAGCTAGATCAGTTAGTCTTAGTGAGGTCCAGTTCTACTGCAGAAATGCCATAGAACTAAAGGAAAATGGTAGATCAATTACCCACTACTGTCTGGCAACAAAACCACAATTTCATGGAAAACGAGGCAGTTTCCAGAATCAAAGATAGCTTGCTTGTTGCTTATTTAACTAATATGAGTAGTCAGTCTTTTGTCTTTTGGCATGTGATTCCTTGATACTTGTTATCTCGGCATGGTGTAAGGCTGTGACAACATCCTGAATGTCTGTGTTATCCTAGTAACTCCAATGTAAGATTACATTGCTTTAGGGAGAATTTGATCTCCCTAAGTTCACAAACCCACAAAGGAACATCTGGGCTAAGGACAACAAACCACTCCACATTTCTAACCCCCTAGACATATCTAAAGCTATGTCCATGTTGTTCTTGCTGTCTTTTGCATTTCCTGTTCTAAACTAGTCTGCAATAACTGGTATTATGCAGCTGCTCTCAGCAGGCCTGTACTACTAGTACAGTTTACCTGATACCAAGTCCTCAATGCTTTTGCAAAAACATAAGCATATTATTTCTCTACTAGCTAACACAGTCATCATGAAGAGATTATCCCTTTTCTTGGCTGTAGCCAGGTACATATTTGAAGACTATTACCGTGTTTTCCCCTTCTCTGCCCAGTTTTCATTTCTGTGGGTGATGCAACATCGGTTATTTCACTGTTTTTTCAGAAGTCATGCTTTGTAGACCTGTGATCATTCCTGTCACTCTCTTCTCACCAGCCTTTCTTAAATCCCAATGCCTCAAAAAAGATAAAAAAGTGCTGCCCTGCAGGGTCAGACTGGTGGGTCCATCTAGCCCTGTATTCTGGCTCCAACAGTGACAAAAGGAGATGCTATGCAGAGGGAGTACACAAGCCTGGCCACTTAGCCAATGCTAAGTAGAACAAATGGATTGGTTTTGTTATTGTAGGATATAGCCTGGCTTATTATCACTGTGAAGTTGAACCATCAACCAGTCAACTGCAAACATGAACTGAGGTTCCATGACTTAACAGAATAGCTCACAAATTTGTCTGAGACCAAGTCAGAGGACTAGTAAGTTAGAAATGAGGAATTATTGGTGACACTATGAAGTTTTTTTCAGTTTCATCGGCACTCAGTCAAATCAGAAATAAACCTGAATTTTTCCTTAATGTCACTCAATGCTTTTGCTTTCAATGTCAGAAGAAACCAGGAAGTTTAGTAACAGTTGAATGAATAAATATTTATCCAACTACCTTAATTTTTTGAAAAGAAATGGATTGTGTTTAAATTCTGGATGAAGATCAAAGACCTACTTCATTTTTTTCTTTTTCATTAAAACTAACTCACTGATAAAGAAATGGCAATCCAAAAACTGGAGGCCTCAGTAGTAAAAAAGTGTAGTTAAGACAGGAAAAATTAAGCTAGAAGAGAGTGATGGGTGAATAACGATTGATGGGAAGATGAGTTGATAATCACTCAGGGGATTATATAATAAAATAAATCATTAAAAATATCTACAACTTAAGGAAAGAAATATTTGTCTGTTCAAGCAGCATAGCCTTTGCAGAAAAATGTTTAGAAATTGTATTGCTTCCATTACAGGTTTACCAAAAAGACACTGAAGGAATGTTTTATCTGGGTGATGCCATGTTTTAAAGTATGTCTCATTACAAATTTACTTGAGTCACTAATATTCATTTTATAAAACTATCTACTTGTATATTTATTTATAAAAATGCTTTTTCCTTTGCCAGAAGCAGTTCATTCCTCTACAGAAGAATGTGTATGGCACAACATATATGCACACCTCTTTGTCAGAGTCACTCTTGCTGTTGAAATCTGCTCATCCTTCATTCTTGGCCCACAGAGTCACCTCCCGCCATATCCGAGGATTGCTAGCGTAAGTCAGGGAACTTACGGTGCAGGCAGCCAGCAATACAAATCAATATGTGAGATGCAGTTTGTGACTGACATGAAGACCAAAAAGAGAAACAACCAGAAAAGTAAAAGTTAGTGTACTGTCAATGTAGCGTTAAAAGCCAGATGTAATCCTTAGATGGGATGCCCACATACACCATCTGGAGTGGCTTCCACCTGGTTTAATTTTAATCTGTACAAAGTGATTATCAGAACAAGAATATCTTTAACAGACAGAGTGACTATGCAGGTAAGACACAAGGCTGGAGACTCAAATAAATTTTACATAGAAGCCTTTACATAGGCTGACCTCAGAGAGAGAAAGAGCATCCAGCCTTTGGAGCAGCCGGGGTAACTCTCCTCCTCCTGGGCTTCCTTCCCAGTCCTCAGGATGCTATATGGGCACCAGGACTGCCAAACATCTGCCGCCGTAAATGCAGATTTTTCTACCTTGACTAACATTCAAAGAGCCTCTTCATTTAAATCTTATCTTTATTTAGTGCTGTACATAAGAAAGCTTTTTTTGAATTTAATCACAGTTTACTATTACCCTAAGTACTTTGGAGAGTTTATACAGCTAAATTCTTTTCATTACCTTAGTTTGTTTATTCTAATTACTATGTGAATCATGACATTCTAAGTCATTTATTATTAAAATTGCCTCAAGGTGATCAACAGAACAACTTCACTTCAAATTTTTCCACTCTTTCCCTCTTCTCAAAATGGTAAAAGGATTTCAGAGGGTAAAGGTCCTAGGAATGTGTGTGTAGAAATATTGAAATGTGGCCACAAACAAAACCATACAAAGACCTAAAAAGATTTCTTTAATAATTATACACTTTAGAAAGAAAGGAAATCTAGCAGTGCAGGAGGATCTTTCCAGCAGTAGGTATTACCGTGAAGACACAGTTATTAAAATAACTCACAATGATTTCCTTGCCAGCTTCACAGCAGTAGGTGCTTTGAGAGTTTAGATGAAGGTAGAGGGAAGAGACTTGAGTCAGCAGGAGCAGGCAGATTGTTGAAACCAGGATCTTCCGCTACGAATGATATCATTAAACTTTTTTCTAACAATACTGCTGGTGCCTTGCTGCCATCCACTTTTGAAGACTATCCTAAATCTGCACATCCTTCTTTTGTCTACCTATTCTTTTCTTCCGTGTCCTTTTACTGATCTGTTTCTATGTGGTGTTTTTACCAATTCATTTCCCTGCAATCTATTCCCTGCCTCATGTTCACTTTAGTTAACTCACTCACACCAAAATACCATCCTAAAACATTACATACACCACAGAACATCCCATCTCCTGACTCTCTCATCAGATTTCTTCTGGCTGAGAGAGTCGAGACTTCCTTCCATATGAATGTGAGTTTTTAACTCCAGATAAAAACAAATAATCTAGAAACTTGTTTTATTTAACAAACCCTTTCTAACAATTAAAGAACATATTTTCAGTCTCTTGAACAGTTTTACAGTTGAAATAAGCAGAGAAGTAAAGTAGGCAGCCTCTTCCTGCTTCTGTTCTTGGCTATAACAAGGACAGAAATTTCCTCTCTTTGCACTTAACAGCTAATCCACAAAACCAATTTTTCACACTCAGTTAGAGCTGGCAGGACTGTATAGAAAACTGATTTGATGCATGTTTGATATTAGATTCAAGTTAGATTCCCTCACATACTGTTAAAAGTATTCATTTCCGCTGTCTTCCATGACATTGTCTTCACACAGAATGCTTAAGTACCTGCTTGCATCTTGCAATGTTTTTTGAAATCCCAGATTATTTTTCTCATTCCCCAGAAACTCTTTGTGATACAGACTATTATGTCATTTACCAGAAGGGCCTGAACATGAAGCCTGTGCTGGAGTTTTGATTCAGTACTTTAGCACGTACAATAGCATGTCAGTGAATCCACAATGAAAATGTGTAATGAGCTTTCAAGGATAGCTCAGGAGTAGGTGAGCTATAAAAGGGACTGAACAGCTGGTTTCTACCAGCAAACCATTTGAGAACTCAGCACTGCCTGTAGCTCATGCTCTTGGACAAGGAATGGCTCCAAATGCTGAACAAGTAAGTACTTTGTACACACAGCTGCAATGTACTTTCATTGGTTATTCCCAAAGAGCTCTCGATGGGGGATTTTCAAGAGTCATTTCTGAGCAGGCAACAATTGTGACATTTTAAAGAGACTTTGTTTTCATAAGGCACTTCCAGCAAATCTGAAAGCAAGCCTTTGAGATGTCTCAAGCCATTTACGCAAAATTTTGAAAGACCTCTGAAAAACATTAGCCATAAAATTAAGCACAAAGAAAGATCACATCCTCTTTATTTACTTCCCAGACTGATGGTGATGGGGATCCTGGGAGCTCATCAGCTCTCATTACTTTGCTGTCAGAGACACTATTATTGTAGGCACATCAATCACGACATTAAGAATAAAGTAGCTCTAGATACAGTGGGTGCTACAGAAGAGCTAGGAAAGCTGGGAAATGTATGGATCAAGTTTTGGGGGAGAGGAAAGGTACAATGTCATAAAGGTTTGTTGTTTTGCAAGAGATGACGAGATGCCAAGTCACTGCAGACTCCAGTCAAATTTATAGAATCATAGAATCAATCATAGAATGGCTTGGGCTGGAAGGGACCTTAAAGATGATCTAACTCCAACCCCTCTGCCCTAAGCAGGGATGCCATCCACTAGACCAGGTTGCTCAGGGCCCTGTCCAACCTGGCCTTGAACACTGCCAGGGATGGGGTGTCCACAGCCTCTCTGGGCAACCTGTTCTAGTGCCTCACCACCCTCTGAGTAAAGAATTTTTTCCTAACATCTAATCTAAATCTCCCATCTTTCAGTTTGAAACCATTCCCCCTTGTCCTATCGCTATCCGCCCTTATAAAGAGTCTCTCCCCCTCTTTTATATAAGCCCCCTTTAAGTACTGGAAGGCCACTGTAAGGTCTCCCCGGAGCCTTCTCTTCTCCAGGCTGAACAACCCCAACTCTCTCAGCCTGTCTTCATAGGGGAGGTGCTCCAGCCCTCTGATCATCTTTGTGGCCCTCCTCTGGATCCATTCTAAAAGGTCCACATCTTTCTTGTGCTGAGGGCTCCAGAGCTGGATGCAGTACTCTAGGTGGGGTCTCACGAGGGCAGAGTAGAGGGGAGAATGACCCTTTCAGGGAAATTACTTCAGGGAAAGGAGACAAGGCTAATACTGAACATATATTTGGCAAATAGCACGGTCTTCAGAAAAGAATAATAATTGACAATTGTTGTCCTCTATGAAATTATTGAGTTTAAATATTCATTCTCTTCTGCAGCAGCCACCCATCAAAATGACTCAACTTTCCTGCACATATTAAGACTGTCCTTGCATACAATTGATCCCAGACTGTGTTTCTCCTTGGTCCATCATTATGAACTTCATGACACTGCTGTAGACAAAGTTTTCAATAATGTGTTTTGACAAAACATGAAGAAAATAAAGCCTGATGCACTTTGCTCAAGAAAGTGGAATTTATATTTAGGACAACCTTAGGGAAACAGGAGATTTCAGTGAAGGCTACAGCTCTGATGATGACCTGAGCTGACTTGGCCTTCTTTCCTTTCTAGGTCATATTGATGTGAAAGGCAGAGACAGCTCTGAAATCTGCTGAAGAATCAACCAGTACATACTCAAATTCTTCACGTCTACTGTGTGGCAGCCTGTTCTGCAAATGGAGCCCACAGGAAGCTGAGACTGGAAAAGACTTTGACTTAATTTAGCTCCTTGTTAGCCAAAACTGAAGTTTCCCACTGATTACCACTTTCAGTATTGCCACATTTAGCTGGTAGGGATTCTTAATTACTGTCTTGGTAGTTTAGTAAAGTGGATTAGGAAAAGTAGAGATATTTGTGAATAAATATATCCCAAGCCAGTTAGGAGTCTGTTGAAAGACTTTAAAGTAGAAAATTAAGCCTGATTTTCCTAATTTAAAGGTGTGATCCCAAGTGTAAAAAGATAAATAAAATGCCAAATATGGAAAGTTTTGAAGCATACAAGAAAGGAAAAAAGTAAGTATTCCCCATCCCTCATCAGTAAATATGCCTGCCAGTTGTTTGCTCTAATGGCTTTTTTAGTAGATCCTGGAATCTAATATATAACTATTCAAATAGTCTCTTTAGTGGAGAGCTGGCAGAGACTGACCTAAGAGAGAAAGTTGAGGAACAACTAAAAACTGTCCTTAAAGGAAGCTGGATTTGTCTTAATTGTATTCTGTAACAGAATTTTTGCAAGAGGTCAGTGTAAATGAATAATAAACAAAGGAAAGAAATTAGCTTAAGAGATCCTTTTTTTCAGGAGGTATAACAGCTGTGGTTTAGGTGAGATTTCCTCAAGAGAAAGTAGCTCATACTTGTGGGCTAAATAAATTTCTGACCTTATCTATTCTAGCTAAAGAGGACAATGTGTTTTACACACAAGGAAGTTGCCCATCTATACCGTGGCTCTGGATCATCTCCTCCTGCTCCAGATGAAAACTAACCTCAGGTCTACTCCTATTCAAAGCAGAGGGTGAACACCTCCTTTCAACTTTTCCACCTATTGCATATGCCCCCATGGTGAAATTGAGTGTAATTTTCTAAGCAGCATCCACGTGGAAACAAGGCCACTTGGCTATAAAGATTAATTATGCAGTAATGCAGTCCCAGGAACATTCATGTAAATCAGTCACTAGAGTGACCCAATCAAGCTTGTGAATCAAATAGAAACACAAATACAGAGTTAATTAATAATTTCACTTCTTGCAAATGTCCAAGGCGCTTCTGGGAGCTACACACCTCCTGCACTGCCAAGTCTACCTCGCATGTTCCAATATTCCAGTGGAAGAAACTGAAACATTGTGTAATGAAGAAATTAAAAATACAAGCAAAAGAAATCTCGCAGCTGGGTGGTAAGAATGAATAGGTTATAATATTTACAATAGATTACACTGTTTGAATGAAATATATTGCTGTGCTCATTGAAGACTATTCACATGCATGGTTGCCAGACAAATCAGATTTCACTGTCCAAAATCATATTTATTACAAAAATGTTGAAAATTTTTGATCAAATCCTGCATTTGGTTTTGTGACGTGAAAGATATTTCAGAAGCAAGAAGTCAGTACCCAGATTGCAGTAAGTAAAATGGAAATTTGACATTTTCAACAATACTGTCACATCCCCAAAAAAGAAGACAAAATTGCTTTCTTAACACATAAAAATAAAAAATTGAACTGTAATTGCCTTAATAAACATAAACCTTACTTCTCACTCCTTGATCTTCAGTTTCTCAGTGATTTCTCAGAGACTGACCGGTAAGAAAGCACCAACTCGCTGGTACAACCCAAAATCTTACATAGACACAAAACCACATTGTGGGCATTTGTCCATAACACACAGATGACCAGGCTTGAAAGTGTTACTGCTACTTAAAATGTATTTGCCATGAATACATGTAAAGGACCGATAGAAAAACGTGGTTTTTGTCTCGACATTGCCGCCGTAGCGCCATCCAGCGTCGCGCTTCGAAAAGACCCTCTTCTCCTCAGCTTTGAGAAAAACAACCTCGTGCGCCTGCGCACAGACTAAAGGCGCGAAAAGAGCCGAGGCGGGGACAAAAAGGCGCGAAAAGAGCAGACGCGGGGACGGCGCGTCCGTGGCGAACCGCACATACGCATTTGTGATCCGCGCATGCGTGAGCCCCTATATAAGGAGCACACGTGCCCTTCGGCGGGGTGGCGGCGCGTGAGAGGCCACACTATATGTTCCTGCACCCTGAACCCGCCCCCCCCCCCCCCTTCGGTCCCCGACGAAGCCTGAGGCCACCGGAGACCCAGCAGAAGATCATCAGGACTCGAGGTGGTGGTGATAAACTCCTCCTTCTCTTTCTTTCTCTCTCCCCTATTCTTTTCCCCTCCTCCCTTGCCCTCCCTCCTCCCTCCGTTCTCTTCTCCCCTCAAATAAAAGTAAAAGGTTGTGCGACATCTGACTGATTCCAGCGTCTTAATCTCGTCCTTGGGATCGTATCGAAACCTCCCCCGACATTGGATCGGGACAACACATCACATGTGCTGTTATTCCATCAAAGGAGAAAGGGTTTTAAATACTACAGTTTAAAGTGCATTATCAAATATAAGCCTGTTTGGACAAAAGAGCTGGCAAAAAGCTGTTTTCTTTTACATTACCACAATGCGCTGAACCAAAACTGTTCCAGCTTTATGAATGTAACATACTCTCACAAACATGCACATTGAAGACTTCCAGAAAGAAACCATTCCTGAATTCCTGTCAGCTGAAAAGAGTCAGAAAATTGAAAAACTCTTGGAAAATGGACCTTAAAATGCAGCTGCTTCATCAGCTTTGACTAAAGACACTTGTGTTAGTTCCAATCCTAGCCTATATTTTAAAAAAAGGATGCCAAAAGAAAGCGGAAAGTACTTGAAAGGCGGAGGCAACACTAGCTTTCATTCCCACTGCTGTTGTTTGCACAGCAGTTACTAATGTCTTGATTTTCATCACAATTTACTGCTGACAACTCAGGTACAGGAGGTTCCTTTTTAGTCTAGTTACGACCATTGTCCATGTCTCCCTCGCCTCTGAATTAAAGCATGCACACCTGGTACTGAGTGCACACCTAGTACAAAGCTTTCCACCACTCCCAACCCAGAGTAGATACCATTGCAAGATCCTCATTTACAGTTCAAGTCAATCATAAATATTTCTTTAACAGCAATCATATTTAGTGAAACATTAGGCATGGTAGAGCTCGCGATGAAATGCAAATATTTCATTCATATACCATTAGAGACAAGAATGATCTGCTCAGGCTTTGTAATGACAGACTGTACTGAAAATTTGTTTGGTTGTAAAAGTCCTGCTCTACAGGCAACCACAGAAATCCCGTAAGTTCTCTAGGAAACATTAGAAGAACCTTGATCTTAAAAAATAAATAGTCAAAACCCAGTGAAGACTGGGAAGCATAGCTGCTTTGGGGTCTTTCTCATTTAAATTGTGTACTCATTTCCCAGCTACCATGGTGACAAATGCATTATAAATGCATAAAATGACAGATTTCATCTTGACAGATTAGCTTGATGAGATAAACACATAGAGTGATTTAATAGTGTGCAACAAAGCAGATACTTTTCCTTTGAAACTGGAGTTTAAAAAAGCATAGTAAGTATCTTATAATCGAAGCAAATTAACTTGCTTTTTCAGAGACAAAGCAAATACCTGAAGATATCCAAAGAAATCTTTTGGTAATTTTGCCCAGTTTCTAATTCAGGAGGAGGCAATAAACAGAGATTTACTTAACACGCAACATAAACATTCAACCTGGTATAAATAAGAATGAAACAATTTTTGCTCTGTTTTGATTGCAAAGATAAAATGAAAAGCATTACTAAGAAGTACAGAAATACCTTCTGTCTTCTGTAAATGCTGATGAGTTACTCCTCTTGCTTAGCCAAATGATTCAAGCCAATCTAATTCCTTGTCAGCTTTAATTTGTTTTCCAGAAAGTGAGAGGCAAAACTTGATGTCTGAGTAAATATGTACATTTTCCTTACAGATAATCCTTAATTTTATCTGATAGAGCACAGCTGAACTCACTCAATTCTCTTTAAAAGTCTGCTTATAACAATTCTATTTTATTACAGAGGTGGAACAGGGGAGGTTTAAAACTTGTAAAACAAAATAAAAGCTTTGTTTCTTTTTACATAGCATATTTTGCACCTCCCTTTCTTGTGACTATACTGTTGTGGTACGGCATCCTCTCTGTGGCATTATATGACATGGCAAAGCATCCACCTGGTCTGAAGGAAAGAGAACTCACAGACAGATCGCTGTTTTAAGAGAAATGAATCTCTACAGATGAGTTAGTAGGTACCACTCTGTTAGGGATTCAGTCTGTGCTGAAGAGCTAGGCAGCTTGTCTTCAGGGTCCATATTTAAGGCAAGTGCCCAGCACATTCTGCCTCCAGGGAATGATTTTAATGCCCGGAGTCCGTGACGTCTGGTGGAAACAAAAAGACAAAGGCATTTAAAAACAAAAAATTAATTTCAGAATTACTGTCCCAGGTAATATTATTTTTGTTCTAAATACTACTTTGTAGGACATTAAGATGAGTCAAATCAAATGTTTTGATTAATCACATAGGATGTATGGGCATTTTTGTATTTCTACAAGAAGTTTTGAAATGCGTTTTTTGTTTCATTTTAGAGTGGCAAAAATGAACACGGTTATTTTCACAAAGAAAAAAAAAAACTAACATCCTCAGTCCTGACAGACATGAGAGTCTGTAAGGCAGTGTGGGCCTTGTAGAGGAATCAGGACCAGAACTGTCATATCAAAGATGAGAAAAGCTTTTGGTGGCCCCATGACTGCCTATTTCCAGCACTTAAAGCCAGGACAGGAGGAGTGCTCTTTGTTAAGCTTCCTAAAGGCCATATCTTGACACCTTTGTTTGTACTGACTAGTACCTTATTCCAAATGTTCAACAACAGGTTCTGACAAATTTTGAGAACAAAACTACAGGGCCTTAGGTTAAAAGCTGAAACTCAGTCCTACCATCTAGTCTGCTAGCGTGGACTCTCACACTCACGGGGACTCTCGTCGGCCCTGTGTGGGACACTGATGCCTTCACTGGCAGACCACAGTGCAGCATTTGCATACACACCTGCCATCTGCATCTACATTTAACTTTTAAAATAGCACTGTTCTTCTTTAATGGTACTTATGAAGGTCAGGTTATCCCAGATTATCCCAGGTTTTCACACTGCTTCTCTGCTTCTTAGCTCCAGCAATTTTCCACCTGTTGAGGATCTTTCAATCTTTCCCTCATTTAATTTCTACCAATACTCCCTGGAAGGAGGGAATGAGAATGAATGAGCTATCCAGTCCTAACATCATCCAGCCATTGGAGCTTTTCTTAAAAAAAACTATCAATCATCACCACCAAAGGGATGCTGGCATGCTTGTTGCAAATTCTTTTGGCATTCTAACTGGAAAGTTAAGGGTACATTAAGAGAGAGAGAGAGACAACAAATGTATCAGGGATGAGAATTTGCAGATATGAGCACAATTGCTAGGACTTAATTTCTTAAAGATATAAATAAACAACTATAAAGGCATCTGCTTTTTTTTTTTTTTTCTCTTTTGTCTGCTTGACTAATATTCTATGAGTATCTGAATGTTTAATTCCATTGAGAGCAAGGAACTATTTAATATGTACAAGAAATTATAACTAGAACACATTTTGGGAAAGGAAATTGAAAGCTGATTATCACAATGATAGTAATATCTATTGGTCTATGAAATAGCATGCTGTGGGAAGGCATAAATTAAAAAAAAAGCTGTAATAAAAATGCAAACGATGATCACACTGTGATTATTAGGAGTTTCAGTGCAGGTTATACACCGCTTCTCTGCATTTTTTGAGCTGGCTTGGAAAACCTAAGAGAATTTCTTTTCCCTCCAGCACTGGGTGCTGTCCACGCATTTTCTTTTCAGGTCCACGAGGCCTGAGGTTTTTTTCCTGACAAATATTTCAGAAAAAAAGATTATGTTTTGTTGGATTAACTCACATACAAGTAAGGACAGCAGAGCCACTTCCTTCAGTAATAACTAAACCAGACTAAAATCTTTCAACAAATGTTCCCCTTTATCACCAGCCTCTTTTCAGCCCAGTCAGTACCAGCATGTGTTTTTGTGTTCTGGTGTGAGCTGATGATGTTGGCCACAATTCAGTGCCAATATTTTAATTCAAGTGGGCATGAAGACAGTGCATGTAGGCAAGAAGCGTAAAGTCAGCCTTGTCCTCTGTGTGTGGCATGAAGCAATCATCTGCCATGTTGCTGTACATGGCTGAACCTATGAATGAAGCCATAAATGGAAATGAACATGAAAACATCTCATATGGTGTGGTAGGACCTGAGCAGATAATGAGAATTTTGTACAGTTCTGCACCCTCAATCCTCGTGCCATCCGCCTGCTGTCTTGCTTAGCTCTGGTCCAATGAGCAGGCCCAGCAAGAATAAAAACAAAACACAGCTACCCTGGGAGCCAAGTGATTTGTTCAAGACAGATGTTCTACTTGAAGACACAATGTAATACCACAAGGCTCATTTCATAAAGGCTGACAAGCAATATTGAGACAGTCACCAATAAAACACCAGCTACATTCAGATGAGAGATTAAAAAGTCAATACATGACATTACCAAATCTGTAATTTCGATCCCCACCAACCTCTTCAAGTTCTCCGCATTGCTAAATAGTTCTTTAAAATATCACTCAGTGCTGCTTTGTATGTCCCAAATGACTTGTGGTTCCATTTTGAAAACTAGTTAGAAATGTGCTTGTGTTCACGAACTGCATCATTGGCTCAGAGAAATCCATTCTCCGTCCCGAAGCCAATTCTTTAAACCTAACAAAGAATGTGGGAATAGATAGAAACCCCTGTAAAAAATCCAGCATTGAGAGTTCTCTGACTTGTTTCCTCCAGCATCAGCACCAAAATGTTCTCTCTTTCTGTTAGTCTCATGGAGGTAGCGTTCAGGGAGCTGGGCAATATAACCATCATTAAAAAGGAAATCTGTTAACTTCTTCATGTAAAGTAATGAAACCGTTATCCCCTACTTCAGAACTCTTTCCTCTTCTTTTCCAAAACAACCGAATCAGCTTTCTTCAGTCTTTATAACAGCACTCTCTGTATTCTCAAAGCATGCAGAAATATGAGTCCCATTTCTGCAGCAGTATAAGAACTGTTTTTCACCATCATCATTCTCCCTTTGCAGAAATTGGAGATGTACCAGTAGAGCATCTGTGAGTTCTCACTGGAACATGAACATTCTCATGAATTCATCCCTTCTCAGTCTTACTTAGAAATTAGGTCATCCCCGTGCCAGTCTATACACCTGTCAATAATACTGCCATGCCACGGAATCTCTCAATCTTTATCTGGAACAAATAAAAAATAGGAGAAAAAGAGAGACAGTTTCATGCTTTATCAGTTTGAGGCAGAATTAAAACCAGACATGCATCAACAATCATGACCAAACAGGCCAGAGTCTTCTTGACTAGCCTGTTCTCAGGAAAAAAAAAATATCTTCCATAGCCAAATGATATCTAGAATGATGTCAAAATGAACTCACTTTATTTTAGCTATGAATGGCCCATAGCATGAGAAGTGTGTGTGTGAGGGGACAGGGAGAGCAGAGAAGCGTGTAGCACATTCAACAGTGATTTAACAGTTCAAATAGATGGGTAGTTGATGATCCACTTCAACTTCACTAGAACATCATCTGATTTTGAATGAATCTGACCGACTATAATCCTGATAAGGCATGTTCAACTGACCTGCATTTTATTTTCAATAGTAACTTGCAATGAAGTTAACAAGCCAGTCCTGTTAAATTAATGATAAGAAGGGAAATAAATATTTGAGAATGGGTTTATTCATTAGCAGGCTGAATTTGCAGTATTTTTTAATTCTGTTTTTCCTGAGTTATGCCCAAGTCTTGTTGCCACCTTGTTTTGCAGCCAGGCTGCTGGGAGCACCAAGGATCCTGCTGAGCATGAGGAAGCCTGAACTACTACTGTTCACAGACCCAAACCTCGCAGCCAGACCAGGATCTCACTTTGATTCTCAGGCTCTTTTTTGTGCTTTTTTTTTGTTTTTCTTTTCATTCTGGAGACACAAGCTGACCTTGGAAGTCTGAAATCTCATCAGATTTCTTCCAGAGAAATAGACTTCAGACACCCTCCTTGATGCCTTTAATGAATTTGAACTGAAGTGCTGACTTTAATCTAACTCTTCTAGAGCTATCTCATGGACTGAGAATACATTGCAGACATTCACAGCTACCCTTCACAATACCTGCATAAAACCCCAAAAGCCACAGGAGAAGAATTACCACCCTTCCTTATGTCTAGACTTTCCTACTCCATCATCTCTTCATGACAAACCTTTCTTAATATCCCACCATGAGCTTAAACTTCATGTAGCTGAACTGAACTAATTAAATCTTTTTCCACTCCATTGCTGTTGGCCTTGGCACACTCTTCTTTGTTATTGAAGCTCATGCCATGGAGCTTCATGTGGTTTCATGTGGTTTTGCAGCACAGTGGCCCACAGGTCACGTAAACACAACTGACAACGTCATAGTGCTCTATCTGCTGACACCACACAGAGGTTGAAGCACTAGTAGCAATTTCTGTGAACACAGTCTAAGATTAATTGTTCTTTGAGGGCACAGTCAGTGTCTTTGTAATACATTTAGAAAGTGAATCATTATTTTGAAGTGGTAAAAGGACCAATCAGCTTGCCTAAGGAACTAACAGCACCGTTGATCACTGCCTGGTAGCTGACGAAAAGAAGATATACTTCATGTTGCCTCTGAATCTGTCCCTAAAACCCTCCTCCCTTATGATATTTTAGAAAAATATTACCCTATTGCTGCTTCTTCCTGCTCGACTGATCCCCTCCAATCTCACAGACAGATGGCAGTCTCCTTGAGGCAGAGCAAGGCTTTTTGTTTGTGCCACCAAGCAGGTCTCCACAAAATGGGGGACATGAGGGGACCCCCAGGAGTGACAGCAGGGGGGATGGATGTGAAAATGGGAACCCCAGCCAGAGAGGGAGTTCATCACGTTGTTCTCCCTCTCTTTCTTTCACTCTCCTCTGCTTCTGTATTCATTCTAGGATTAATTGACTATAATGGTGGTAAATGATTTGAATGAAGGAGTTACTCTAATTAAATTGTGAAAGGATTATGTACTTATGTTTTCAGTCTCTTTGTGGAGAAAAAGAACAGAGTTTTTAACATAAAAATGAGTTGCATTTAGGGCATACTAAACCTCATGATATTATCCAACTTCTTATCTGGCAAAATAGCAGGCAATTAACACTGCTAAGACCTACAAAGGCATGCAGGCAACTTCTGTCCAGCACCTTGAAATGAACACAGGTATATGAATTTCAGGGAAGAAGCAGAAACACAGTCAGCTAGTGGCTGCATCATCCTGCCTGGTTGCACACACAGATACCCTTGGAGGTCACACAGTCCAATGAAAGAAATGCAGCTTGTTTGCGTTCAGGGCAGCTTTGCTACAAACGGCATTTATCATCAACCCCTTGTGCATGAATATGGTGAGAACCATCAGCTGGGCTCCCTTTCACCTCTCTTCTGCACAGCTGAACAAACCCAGGATTCTCAGCCTGTGCTCATACCTCCCGTGCTCCAGCCCCCCAAACCACTTGGGGTCTTTTATAATGTTTCAGATTAGCTAGCCACAGATGTGAGGCACTAGTGGCCATTAGCTGCTTTTGAAATGCCAGGTTGGCTAGTAAGAGAAGGACCATCAGTCTGTTTCAGACAATCTCTGACCATTTGATCAATGCCAGACTGTGATGACACTTGGCTGGTCTGCTCTTGTGCTGCTCTTATACAGCCCAGCACCGACCTCCACACCCACATTGTCTCCCAAGCAAATGTGCATCCACGGTGTAACAAACCTGTCCAATGTAAAAGCTCTTTAGAGTGCAAAGAGAGTCATATCTACTTCAAAGTCCATTTACTACATTTTCTGAAAATAAGTATGACTTAAAACATCTGTTTCTTGTACTTCTAAAATATTATTTAAAGAAAATATGTTGAATTTTAGTGAAGTATGCAGAAAGGGGAAAGCTCTCTTAGATCTAGGAAATCAGTATCACGAAGGATCAGGTGGCAGTTTCTGTACTAAAAAATCAAGACAAACCCATCTCCAGAACTGAACTGTAGTTATCTGAATGTGCCAAGAGGAATTGAGCCTGGATTGCCTCCGCAAGGCAGTCAGTGGAAAGGGATTAATCTCACCAACCTTTAGACAGTAAACGTTTACATTTGATCAATGTTTAGATGCTCTTCGTGCTCAGTCGAGTGTTTTTTCGGAAGCTCAGTTCAGGTAACCTGTTTTAGACAGTCACGTTATGAAGGAGGGAACTGATCCTGAGAAGGACATGATTTTGTGAATTACAGAGGCAGCTGGGGCACTGGATATTCCCCAGGTTTCTGCCAGTGCCATTCCCACATCCTGTGCAAGTATAGCCATCAGCAAAGCACCGGGGATTTTTCCAAGTACCTGAGTAGATCTTCCTGGCACCACAGTGAATACACATTGCAGAGAGGAAAGACACAGCTGGGGGTGGGAAAAGGTCACAAAATCATATGATTGCATCCCTATATGGAGCTTAATAACAGGAGCTGCTTCAGATCTAGATAATGTTATTACAATTATTTCAGTCATTTGTACCCTTTCGTCCTCACAAGTGATTAGGCATTAATAATTTGAAGAAGGAAGCTTATTAAGAGATGATGCAAGCTTGACACAGATTGAAGTACACCCCCCTCCCCCCTAAAAAAAAAACCCAGTAGCATGGAGGCAGGTTGCGACATTGGCTAACACCCTCTTCAGAAAGCAGATAATGTCTGAGACACCTGACTCAGGATTCCACTTAAAAACATCTGTTTCCAAAGATCTTGAAATCTAGACAGAGCTGCAGAAGATGAAAAATCACCATCACCCCAAAGAGAAAGGTTGACATTTTTGATGAAGATCAGTTTGTTTCTCTTCCCAGAGTCATGGATGCAGTACCATCCCTGGAAGCAGCTTCTATAGCTGGAGTCCAGCTCCTTCACTCCTGAGTGCGACAGCAAGAACAAGCATTGTCTGCTTCTTTTGCTTGTTTTGTCCCTCAGCTGTCCCTTCCTCCCTGCCTCAATCACTTCATCCCACTTGCTAGTTCCATTGTCTTTTGGTAAGTGTGGTCTCATTGGTCATGTCTCACCCCCATGTAATAGCAAATGCCTTTCCCTGATGAGAAACAAAAGTCACTAAATTCGGTAAGATGAAAACCGTGCTTCAGTTAATGTGTCATAAAAAATCCTGACCCTCAGCCCTACAGATCTCACAGCACTTTCTGCTGTCCTAACAGGTGTATCAGGGGGTCCTGCAGGTTCAAATTAGAGCTGTGTTAGTGTAATGGAGAAAATAAACCACTCAGTGCTTTGACTGAATCTTTAACATCCCTGAATTATCAAAATATGAGCTCAGCTTTCTCATTTGCACTCACATCAGACTCCTGCATCTGCTTAGGACCAGAAGTCGATGCCTACAGCACTGTTTCAGTAATGGTTGTGAGTGAGAAACACAGCCTCAATACCTCTGTGACCATGGCCTCCTACCGTTTGTCATTTTTTCTTGGGAGCTGGATTATTTGATTAGACTGGTTCCTATAATTTCACCTTGGCTTGTGCAAAGATGTTTTCCCCACCATGAGGCTGCAAAGGCAGCAATGGGAAAAGTTCAAAGAAAGAAGGCATGTTTGACTGAAAAGACTCACAAAATTGATGTAGTTGATTGCTTATTCTGGGAACTCCTTGCTCCTTCTGCGAGCCGCCTCTGCTTCTTCCACTCGACTGTCTCTTGGCACACCACAGCAAACGTAGCAGCTTTGGCCCACGTCTGTACTATGGAGCTGGAGGAGGATGGGCTTTCTGCAATGACTCATTCCGGGTAAAACCGAATCATGTGGAAGAATCTTTTTAGTCTTCAGTGGCAAACAGACAATTTGACTTTAACTGCCACATCTACACTCCCTCAAACTCACCACGAGGCCAGCTTGCCAGGCAGCACCTTATATGATGCTCCCTCCACAAAAAATGGTGCCTTGGCCAAGCCTACTGAGGTACTACAAAGCACAAGTCATGGAACATGAGCTTTGCATACTTCCCCGGGACAGAGGGGAGACACTCTGAAGATCTGTGGTCTTATAAATCTTCTGATCCTCAGAGTTTTTCACACTGACTTTGAGCATCATAACTGGAACAGCATTTTGTGCACATTCATCCATCTTTGGAAAAGTAAAGGCAGAGAGCAAAAAACCAGGTTGATTGAAAGCGTGGCAGGGTTACCAGCTACAAGATGTTTTTGGGAGAGCTTAGCAATACCACATGTCAGAGCTCAGTGTTGAGCAATACCTTGATGACAAGGGGTTCTGCTTGTTCAGAAGAATACTCAATCTTACCCTCAAATCCTCAAAATTATGACTTTCATCTCATCATGCCAGGGTCCTACTATTTCTGCCGTTTGGAAAGAGATGATGAAAAGTTTTGTTTTAAAGCCTGATTAACGTTCCTTGACAGATCACATGTTTCATGAAATTAAATAATGTTCCAATTAATTGATCTGTTTGCAGACATTCTTAGTTTAGTAAATGCTGAGGAGAATGCTAAAATTACCATTATATTTCTGACAGAAGCACCACTAAAGTCCGGTAATTGATAGCTTTGCTGTTTTCTCTGATGGGCTGAAAAGCTTTTAAAGCTAAATTCTGTAATTGTGTTCATCTTTGGAAATTAGTTTTGTGAAACCACACATTTAGTTCTTGCTGAGAAATCTCATTTTAGTCATTTTTAACATAATTTATAATGCATAAACTAAATTAGCTTTTGTAGCTCAGCCAGCACATTTTTCTTTAATTTTTATCTCTTCCTAATATATTTTTGACCTTGAAAGCAGCAGTGTCTGTAGGATACTGCAGCCTAGGAACAAAGGAATCATTTCCATTCCATCACTATGGTTACACTTTCTTCTGTCTCCAGCACTGAGCTGGCTGGAAGTGTTGAATCCAGAGTCCTCAGGAGGACAAGAAAACTTCATTTAATACCATTTAGTTCTGATTACACAAACAAAGACACATAGCAGAGCCCTGGATGTAGCAAATCACTGCATTGTGTTTACATTGTATGTGAGATAGGACCAACAATAAAAATCAGAGTACCATAAACCTCCATCCCTCCCAGGCTGTTTTTTCAGCCTCAAATGCTCATGTCTGCTTGTCTCAAGTGTTTCAACCAAAATGCCATGCAAACACCAATGCCACCAGTGGGCTTAGCTCAATGTTAGCTCCATGGGCTTCTTCATTCCCTACAGTGATGACAAAGAGAGACTAGAATCGAGAATCACAGCTTCTCTCTGACGACTGGAAATTTGATTTGGAATAATTTTGAAATATCCTTTAATGGCTTTATTCTGACCAAACAAAGCAAGCCATGGACCCAGGAACGTGAAACGCTGCTTTTGAGAAAAGGAAGAATCTTTACACTGATGGTGATGCACTCTTTCATGTAACTTTATCACACAGCTTGCAACAGAGCGTGGTGGGTCAAAATTCTTCTGATTCCTACCTTTACTTAGGCAGGATCATTACTCTGGCAGTTGACACTTTTTGCAATGAAAGCTTGCCTTCTGTTGGCTAAAAGGTATCCAGTATTTATGTAGGATTTATGCAAAATCCCACAACTGGCATATCTCCTTCACTGACAAAAAAAGCTTCCAAAAACCCACTTGTTAATATCACAGTATACAAAATTTTACCTCTCATGTAAGCTTAAGGGCTCAACTCATTAGAGGCTTCATTCAGAGCTAGGAAATGTTGCTAGGAAATAACTAAACTGAAAAAGAAGAAAATTCAACTTTCAGATTTCAATTCAGCAAAGGCTTCCTGTTCCTGAAAAAATTAAGTACATGTTGAACTCAAAGCATGGCATCTTCATCATCATTGATAATCATCAGCTCTACATAATGTTGTTTGAAGTTTATCTCTCTTTTTCTTTGGTAGCTTATTTTTCTCTGCATTGTTATGGAGTAAAATTTTTCATACCACATTGAGACTTAAACAAATATTTCCCTGAATGATTTTTTTGATTGGCAGAGTTAAAAAAGAGAAAAAATAGAGACAAGCTGGCAAAAAAATTATCTACCCCAAAAGCTACATTTGGTAATTTTTTTTTCTGAAAAAATCTGCAACATTTAATTTTAAAATTATTTTTCTGTGAAAAACTTTTTGACAAGAAGTTATCATTAAAATACGTTTGAGAGAACCAGCTCCCCTGGAGTTCTCATGTTGCAAAAATTTGATGTCAGATTTTCTTCTCTTTATTCAGTCCCTGCTAAATACACACACTCCCCTCCTGGCCCACTGATTTCTACTATGTTCTGCTCCATACTGCCACCCTCCTCTTGTTTTTCCAGCTATACAGAAACTGCTCAGTTGTTGCATTGTAGAATGCCCTCTTTTCCTTCGTCTCCCAGTGATCAGTCCTAAAAGCAGGCTGTTGATTTTTCCTGTTTTCATTAAACATCACCATTCTGAAGCACTACTCCTGCTCTGTAATGCAATCAGAACTGTAAGTAAGTGCTTTACACTCAAAGTCCACATGGTAAGTCATGCCATAGGACTAATGCCCAGTCGAGGCAATTCGCCTTTCACTAGCTCCAGGTGTGCCACACATTACCTGAGCCTCCACAGGCTGCCTTCAAAGAATTGTACTGGAAGGAAGGTTGAGAAACAAATGCATTTGAGAAAAAGAAAACAGAATGGCCTTGTAGATAATACCTGTGAAGTACAAAGAAAGAAGCATATCAGTTGAATAAGTTATTTGTTATGTATTATCAGCTCCTGTCTACCAAGACCATTTTGATCTCACTGATCTTGTTGACAAGAAAAGCACAATCTTCGCAAAACATTACACATAGCAGTTAGTGCTGTGCACAGCAAACAGGCTTGGCAGCTGTAGCTTTGTAAGACTCACATGCCACTTAGAAATGAGATGAAAATGTAGGATGAAACCCCACCAGCACATGTCTCTTCAGCCAAGACACTACCTCCCACCTGCAGTAAGCCCTCTCCAAATAAGATTTCTCACTTCATCCACCTAGGGTGCTACTGAAATTAGTTGTACTGCTGAGGGGCCATCAAGCAAGGAAGTACTTCTGAAACATCACACCAGGGAAAGGAAGGAGCCCTTTTTCCTTCAGCTACATCCAGGGCAGATAAATAGTATATCCTCTATGGTTCAAGACTGCAGAGCTGAAGAGCTGGAGAGGTCTGTCCAGTGCCAGGAAGAGGGAAGAGGCAACAAAAGAAAGCCCCAGGCTGACCCATGCTTGGTCAGCCCAAAACTTGACGAAGAGCTATGGTCTGATTTCTCACATGACAGACATGGAGAAGCTGAACATTTGATTACATGCATTTTTCTCCTCATTTCGCTCCTCTAGATTATCTAGAGTTTGATACACCTTTGGGCTTGTGTTAATATCCATGTCTCTAATCCTCTGAAACAAAGTAACTTCATGTTTAAGTACTTAATGGGAGCAATTCTAGTGTGATCACCTATAGCTGTCATACAGGAAAAGTGTCATAATATTGTAAGGTGCAGCAAATCTTCCACTGTCCTGTTCATCCCTCATCCCTTCCAAACTCAGTTGTATTGCATATTTCACTCACCCATTATTTATCTTATATTTCTCCCCCCAAGTAACTGAGCTGAGGATCCTGTCTTCATGCCTATAAAGACATTGATATTTCTCTTGTGAGTATCCAGTGCAGAGAGGCTTCAAACTCTTCATAGAAATTCCTGCTATAATAGCAACTCATTTGGCTGAATGGTGTAGCATAAGTTGTGCGACTCACTCATGCAACCAGGATCTACATAAAACCTTTTCAGGATGCTAGAAGTAATGACCAACTCTACACTGAGCAAAATGAAAAGGAGTATGTGAAAAGGAAAAGATGCATTACAAAAATGCAAATTGGAGGAGAGGAGAGAGGAGAATCCCTCAGTTCTAGGTATGAAGTACTAGCAAGGCTCTATACTTTGAAATATGACTGGATGGAATCTCTTTGGGATTACCTTAATAAAGGTCAAGAATGCACTGTGGGACATGATGAACTTGAAAACTGTGACTTAGTCTTCCTGTACAGTGTTGACTCCTCATTGCGCAATTAAGAAAAGAAAATCACTGCATGCAGAGGAAGCTTCCATAATGTCCTCTTGGTATGTTTCAAGAGCCCTTACAAGCAGCTTCTTACTACCCCTCCTTAGTTTCTCTCTGGCAGATTTCCAGACAACACTTCTAGTACTGTCAAACTGTGCTTCATTTTTCTTTTCAAGTGTTTTAAATTTTCAACTATCATAATTTAATTTGAAATTATCTTCAGACATTGTACGTGGGCTGTGAGTGAGAATAGTCTAGGGAAAAATGGTAACAGGAATTAACAATAAGGGAGGTTCTTACAAAAGTGTCATTCTTTTTAAGAAGAGTTGTAATAGTACTTTCTGTCAATACAATTCTTCTTTTCATAGGTAACACAAATAAGAATATGTGGTAGGAGCATTCATATTGACAAATTAGCAGCAATTAGACCTGCAGAAACTTTTTCTTGTGTTCCTTATTTGGCTAGACACTTAAAATCTGATTTCCACTTCATCTCTGTAAATTTCCTCGCAAGAATATGAATCTGTGGGTTGTATCTTTCTGAAAGATGTGCATGTGATAGACCTAAAAATTACTGTTTTTAATAAGAATTTCTGGTCTTGAGCAAATATATATGCATATATATGTACATACATGCTTCCTTTAATCACATGAGTGTATGAAATTCTCCTGATCAATTGGTGTATTGGTCACAAATGCACACACATGACTCCAGAAATTCTCATTTTAAGATTGTTTTCTGTTGCTTAGATCTTGGACTGAAGTCTTCCATGCCAGAGGATTTCCTTCAGGCTGAATGGTTTTGGAAAGCTTAAATGTTTCAGCCACTTCTGAGAAAGAGGTAAAGGAAAAAATAAGTGCTTCAGCCAATTAAAAAAAAGAAAACCAACAAAAAAACCAAAACCTTTCTGTGACTCATCCTTGAACAGAGAACATCATCCTCTCATGCTTTGGAGCAAGGACCCGCAATTTTGTAAGGGAGTTAACTTTTTGACAAGAATATGCTATTTATTGCCACCATAGCTTTGAAAAATAGGAGTTTCCACTTGCTCAGCAGAGACATGCCCAGCAGCGAGTGTAGCTGCCTAGTTCATGAATGCTCCAACCTTTTCACTTCCTCATGATCGCAGCTCCATGCTTCCACAGCCGTGTTCGATCCACATTCAAACCTAACACAAGAGCAGCAATCTTATTGCTTTGAATGACCACCCTGCCACCATGCAGACCTCAACCCATCTAAGTGAGGAACAGCTTAATTTTGATTTAGAGGATAATACCTGGACTTGCATGAAAGTGGCAAAAAGAACAAATTGAGACAAGTGACTGGGGAGAAGAGGTGAAGAGAGTCAAAGGCCAAGAGTGGCAGGAGTGAGGAAGAAGCTGGATCAGAAAAATAAGGCAACATTTTGGTCTGATTAGGAGAAGAAGAGCCGATTTCCAGGCCCAACCTATGGATTGAAAAAGTTTTCTGAGACCTTTGTAAAACTGTATGATTAAAGATAATCATGGTGTCTGTGTGCAAAACAGACACAGGACCAAATTAAAATTGCTCGGCTGTCAATATATCTGCCATTATGTGTCAATAATTAGCTCTTAAACTTTGACTGCTTTATTGTGAATGTACATTTGCACATCTATATCTACCCCTGAGCAGGTAAAAATAAATCCAAAGGTGAAATTTTGGGGCAATTGAAAGCTATTGTAGATTTGCCTTGAATTTCAGCTGGCTGAGGACTTCACAGCATCCCAATGAGCAGCATATCACACAGAGTTAATATTAACCCCTTCTTCATAGGTTTTGTGCTGTAAGATGCCATTATTCTATTAGGCTTCCAGTAGTGTGCTGGGATTTACTGTACTTGCAAAATTCACAGCAGCACAAGTCTGTTCTGTTAAACAATCATCAGCAATCAAACAGTTCCTGAGAAAATGAGGCCTGTCGTGGTTTAACCCAGCCAGCAACTAAGCACCACACAGCCACTCACTCACTGCCCCCTGGTGAGATGGGGAAGAGAATCAGAATAGTAAAAGTGAGAAAACTCATGGGTTGAGATACAGACACCTTAATAGGTAGAGCAAAAGCTGTGTGTGCAAGCAAAGAAAAACAAGGAATTCATTCACTGCGTCCCATCAGCAGGCAGGTGTTCAGCCATCTCCAGGAAAGCAGGGCTCCATCACGCATAACGGTTACTTGGGAAGACAAACGTCATCACTCGAATGTTCCCCCCTTCCTTCTTCCCCCAGCTTTATATGTTGAGCATGACATCATATGGTGTGGAATAGCCCTTTGGCCAGCCTGGGTCAGCTGTCCTGGCTGTGCTCCCTCCCAGTTTCTTGTGCACCTGGCAGAGCATGGGAAGCTGAAAAGTCCTTGACCAGTGTGAGCACTACTTAGCAACAACTAAAACGTCAGTGTGTTATCAACATTATTCTCATCCTAAATCCAAAACACAGCACTATACCAGCTACTAAGAAGAAAATTAACTCTATCCCAGCTGAAACCAGGACAGGGACACATCCATCAATCTCTAGAAACATCTTCTAAAGTGTAAGGAAGAGAGATGAAGGAATGGTTCCCTGACACCAAAAAATTCAGTTACAGTCGGTACCTTTCTAGGAAAGAAAAAGCTCCTCATTGGGCACGTTAAACTCAAACAAAAAAAAAAAATTGGAATAATCTTCCAGTGCAACTTGCAATATTTTTGGTGTATACATGTTGCATTACTTAAAATAGGAAGCAAGAGACTTGCAGCCCAGAAACAAACAATTTGCAACACTCTAAATGCAAATGTAGAGATAAAAACAATATCAACCTACTGGAATATTAAGTGATCCTTCAAGTTCTTGAGCAGATTGCAGAGAAAAAGCAAATAGAGCCTGGCAACTTTCCTGTAGAGGTCATCAGCTGGAAAAGACCAAAAATTGTTCGTTGATATGCCATTTGATGGCTTGTCTTTTGTCTGCAGATGCTGAAATAGTAGGTTTTCCGTATTGCTTCATTTCATGCACTTCAAGTACTGTGTTCAGTTTTGGGCCCCTCACTACAAGAAGGACATTGAGGTGCTGGAACGTGTCCAAAGAAAGGCAACGAAGTTGGTGAAGGGTCTAGAGAACAAGTCTTAGGAGGAGCGGCTGACGGAGCTGGGGTTGTTTAGTCTGGAGAAGAGGAGGCTGAGGGGAGACCTTATTGCACTCTACAACTACCTGAAGGGAGATTGTAGCGAGGTGGGGGTCGGTCTCTTCTCCCTAGTAACAAGCGATAGGACGAGAGGAAATGGCCTCAAGCTGCGCCAGGGGAAGTTTAGGTTGGATATTAGGAAAAACTTCTTCACCAAAAGGGTAATCAGGCACTGGAACAGGCTGCCCAGGGAAGTGGTTGAGTCTCTGTCCCTGGAGGTATTTAAAAGACGGGTAGATGTGGTGCTTGAGGACATGGTTTAGTGGTGGACTTGGTAGTGATAGGTTAACGGTTGGACTCAATGATCTTAAGGGTCTTTTCCAACCTTAACGATTGTATGATTCTATGATTCTATGACTCTATGCTGTAAAAACAGCAAGAATTTCAATCATCTAAGTACGTCTACTTCCAACCAAAATAGGAAATTACAAAGACTGGAAAACCTGGTTTGAACAGAAATACACTGGAGAAATGTAATTTTTTTCCCTGAGATTCCAGGAAATTCTGAGTTCAGTTCAGTCTTTAGGCAGATGAATGAGGCTGTCTCAGCCATCTTCAGTGGTATTTAGTTCTCTGTCACTCAATCTGGGCCCCTAAAGGGCAGCCTGAAAACTGAAGGAAAAAATGGAGTTTGCCTCAGAGTAGTCATTTTATCTGGAATTGGAGTAGGCTCTGGAGAGAATGCCATCACCAGCACAGCACTCCTTCCTGCTGCAGCTGCAGTGGATGTCTACTGCGTCCAGTCTTGCCCAGACTAACCAAGCCAGCAGTATGTTGATTTTGCTCTGCAGACCTGCCTTTGAAAATCCCACCTGCCTTCCTTCAGCTCTACCTAACACACTGCTCTTAAACCGGAAAAAAGGTAGTAACACACATGTAGTTCTTAGTGTGGGGCTGATACCTTCAAGGTATTTGAGCTCTAGACAGCTGTCAGAGAGGAAGTGACTCAGCTGCACCAGCCACATTGTGGCAGGGAGGGGGAAGAGAAATGCAGTCACCGAAACTGAAGAAAATAAAGTAATGTCTTGAGGGGATCATTGAACAAATCTCTCCAACCTCCTCCCCAGTGGCTGCAATATCAACGATATCTGGTTTCTAGCAGCCTTTGCAGATTTTATATGTCATAAGGAGTCTGGTCACCTTCTTGCAATAGTGGCAATTATTTTAGGTCCTGACTGCAGCTGTTGTAGTTGCTCAGGGTGCAACAGTTGCTCAGGTTATCTTCTGCATCCATTAGCACAGGGCCCACTACTTTTCCTGTGTCCCACTTCTACGCAGAAGAGGTGGAGTGGGAAGAAGGGCTCCAACTCTGCGTCCTCCCCTCGTTTCTGTGTGATGTCCAGCAACTGCAGATAGGTTTTGCCTTTGACCAGGGCAAGACAGGATTAAATAGGTCAAAGAATCACTAAAGAGACACTTTGGCAGGCTCTGTGCCTATATCATAACGTAAATAGCAAGGCAGCCATTGCAGAAAGTGTGAAAGACCAAATACACTCGAATCTTGCTGGAATCAATGTGATTTGATTCAAGCCTAGCAGGAAATGTTTTTTAAAGCACATAGTTAATGTAGCACTTTTAGGATGCCATTAGTGTTCTGATATATTATTAATTAGAATAAAAAGGGAGAAAAAGACACAGCAGATACCAATTAATATAGCACAAGCTGTAAATAGCCTTTTCAATTTTTTAAGTCTTCTAGATTTGAATATATTAATGTTTTATTTAATATATATTAATTTCCTATCAAACTTCAAAGTAAACTTTCTTATCAAGCACATTTCATCTGTATTGCATAGGTGATGCTGAATGTCCTGGGGCCATAAATAGAACTCACTCAATTTGCATTTCCAGATCTGTCCCATTTTTAATAATGTATATGTTAACTGTGTTTAAAGATGACGTACAATATGTATGCACAGGTCTAGCAAAAACCTATTTTTAACTACCACTCTGATCTAAAAACTCATGATTTCAATAAGAACTACTACCATAACATTGAAGGTGGTACTGGGCTCTTAATTATATTGGACCGAGCACATTCCTTTTGAGGTTAACTAGAGATTTGCTACTGACTTCTCTGGGAGGGGAATGGAGTTAAAATCACACATTAGTTAAAGTCAAAGTCTACAAAATGCACCTCAGATACCATTAACTTCTACAGAGATTTTTGGCAAAAGATATTTGGGAGCAAGAGGAGCAACATATAACTCTTTGGGGTTCTCTGTAATAAAAGCACAAGACTAAATCCAGCACCTGGCAGAGAAAGCAAGGGAAAGAGGAAGGGACTGGCTGATGAGTATTTCTACAGGAATATCTTCCCCCAATCTCCTTTTGAGAATGCAGGGGATTATTTACTTTTCAGGGAAAGAGATCATAACTGCCACTAACTTGTCTTCTTTTTGTGGTGGGTTTAGCCATCCTCTTGAGCGGGAATATGCTGAGGTGAAACACAAAAGAAAACAAAAGAACCCCACTTGAGCCAAATACACCCTATTCTTCAGCTTCCTGCATTTCCAAGATACCTATGCTCACTTGGACAGAATCTTATCCCTAATTTTAACAATATATATAGGCTAGTCTGGTGTGATGGAATCAAACAGATTGCTGAAAAGAAGATGATGCATAGAAGGCTAAGGCTGCTGTTGTACAGCAGCTGTCCAGAGAAGCTGCATCAAATGTTTGTATATGTTTATAACCATACCAATATTTATATAAACATATGAATAGTGCCTATTCCACATGAGACATAGTAATATAATTTTTAAAAGGTCAAGTTTGTATTATAATTCTAAGACTTAAAATCTGGTCACTGTAATCCATACCAATGATGTGATTCATTGTAAATGTTGAATATTATTAGGTGAAGCACGGTTAGCCTCTACTCTGCATGCATATTCCCCACAGTTTACATAATACCATGAACAATGGTGTTCATTATACCTTGACCTATATAGCGTCCAAGATTCAACAGTTCTAGGAGTTCTGAGAAACATAATGGTAAGCTTTTGCAGTATAATCTCCACAATTAAATTCCTCTCCACTCAGCAGTTGTGATCAATATCTCTATCATGGACCCAAACAGTCCGCCCAAATAGTTGGATGTTTAAATGATGTTTTCATGCTTTCACAGGTAGAATAAGGAACATCTTCATGAAGAAATGAGTTTTTAAACTCCTTAAATTCAAGAAACTCTGATCTGAATCCAAATTTTGCAACTCAGCACTTTACTGAGTCAAGTAAAACATCCACAGATAAATTTGAATTGTGTATGGGGCATGATGAGATCTGACAAGCTGGTGAAATCAGGAAAAACTTGGGAGATTGTAGATACTACCTCTGGCAGAGGGAAAAAAAAGGAGCAACTGGGTGATTGGGAACAAACTTTGGATATTGTTATTCTAATAAAGCATTGCCTCAGGAACAATACATCCCCACTTGACACAGCCCAGGTGTTTGATTTGAAGCTCTGATGACAGGCAGGGAGGGTCACTACTGCTGTTCTTCTGCAAGGGAAAGGTACTGTTGGGGAACAGGGGACCTGCCAGTGGGGCCACAGCAGTGCTGGCAATCTGGGTGTGCAACAGGAGTGGTGCAGAAGTTGCATATCTTAGCCAGAGGAAGGCACAGCCAGAGGGCACAGAGTAGGAGGCTGACTTGCTAATTTCCTAATTAAACAAATTGGAAAAGGAGCCATGGTCAGTGATGGAGTTGAGGAAAATCCCAGTAAAGGTCCTTGGCCGGCTCTTCCATAGACACATCAAGAGGGAAAGCCTGAACTAGATTATTTGTCTGGAGAGGCTACACAAAAAAATAATAATGTGTTTTCTCATATATAAAACTCAGGAGGCAAATACTGCAAATAAAAAGTACCACAATGTCGAAAGAAAGCTCAGAGAACTAAAGAATTGGAACATGCATCTCACGAATCAGTGTCTCTGTATGTGGTAGGCCTGTGTTAAAATGCATCTCTGCCTTATTCCAGTAGTATTCACAATGTTTTTGTGTGGTTTCAGAGCATCTGCTCAGCAGAAGTTAAATATAACTTTAAAACTGTACAGGTTTTCTTGGAAAGCCTACAGATACAATACCTTTTAAAGAGGTGAGGCAGGGTGAAAGATTAAGGGTTCAAAGAGATTTTTATTTTGTATACAGCTTGCTTTTGCTACCAGTAGGGGAAAATATAAAAAGCTGCCTGAAGCAAAACTCCCATCAAATTCTGATGGGAATTGAACATTCAAATCACGGCATAGCTTTGAAAACATCAGCCAGAGAGGCTCAGCTTCACACATCCTGTTACACTTCCCTGCCATGTTAAATTACTGTGGATAAAACACAGCACTTCTTTAATTAATAATTTATTTATTTTTACTTCTCTCTGCTCTCTTTGGAAAAGGTTAAAAAAAAGTAAAAAAAAAAAAAAGCCAGCATTTTTCCCTGTTCAGCTTGGGTCTACTAGTTCATCTTTTAAAATCCAAACTGCTTCCATTCCATTCCATTTTCATTCATTCATGAAAATATTTATTTTGGTTGGAAAAAATTCACTCTTTGTCAAAAAGAAAATGTTCTGTCAGGTCTGCTCAGGAACTAGTCTAGTTATCATCTAGATGTTATTTCCCACCCTTCTAAGATATGAAAACAAATGTAAAGTGAGAGAACAGAGAATTGCAGAAGGATAGAGACTGTCCAAGAACTTTTGGTCACTTGACAAGTAGTCAAGGTCTGTTATAATTTTAGGAAATCTCCACAAGTATTTTGCTAATTTTTACATTGAGTGTTTTGTTGTTTGTTTGTTTGTTTGTTTGTTTGTTTGTTTTTCCAGAAAGAAGTATTTCCAATCAAGCTGTCAGAATTTAAAAGGCCCCAAATCATACTTTTTTGAAAAAAATATTTGAATGTTTACCATGCAAATATGACAGGCACTGTTATGGATCAACAAGGAATACAATCAAAGTTTCTTATTCAAAATCAACCAAGTTTAGCAAGTCATTCCAGCTACTGAGCTATATTGCTTAACATGATTTCTGTTTTCTTACCACTGTGCATTGCCCTTGTTGGCTGTACAAGTTAATCAGCAGCTCCAAATTTTCTGGCCTTGGACTCATAGTAAAGTGAACTTGCTAATATAGTGTTGTAAGACATATATGCAAGGTAAAATACTTGATGTATGATGATAATGGTAAAAGACACTATAGAAATAAAATTGTCAACAGATGCACTAGTAAGTGGCTAACATCATAGCTCTAGTCCTCAAGAAAAGTCAGTTAACTAGTACTAAGTCAAAAAGGTAAACAATTATGTGAGCTATAGACTGACACATGAAAGATTGGGTACTATAAAAAGTATTAGGTATGAAGTAAAGTATGAGCTGCCACATCCTCAAAAGGAATGTACAGGGCTAATGTCTGGCAGATGTGATAAACAGCTGTTCCAAGGTCTTTCAGAAAATTAAATATTTAAATGAATGGGCCAAACATAGGCAAGGTGAAATCAGTGCTTAAGGCATTAAGTCCTTTTCCTCATTCTTTCATCTGAGAAGGACCTAAAGACTATCTGAACAATATATTAATCTTGATTGCTATCTCAGATAAAATAAACACTGAATTTAGTTCAAAATGACTGCTTGCTTTTTCTCACCATAATGAAGACATCTTTTTCATGTTGAACAAATATTGCTTTAGAACTTAGAGCAAAATATTTTGACATGTTTGTTAAAAATTGAAGGGGGAAGAGAAATAAGCCTATGCTGAGACATCAGTATCTCTTTAAGTCCATTTGCTTGATGGTTGGATACTCAGCCTAGATATGGAATGTTAACGTACATCTCCTCTGTAAGAGGAATGGAGCTGTTCAGCTTGCCGAACTATATGTCAACCACCCTGCTAGAAGGCAGCAGAAGAGAAACCTCTCATTCTCTTTTATCAAAGCAGTTGCATTTATTTTTAGGTACATAACTATATATTTAGTGGAACATAGATTATAACTCCAGTACCTAATCCCGGGCTCTTTCCCTGATTCAATTCCCACAGTATTCTCCTGGAAAAGCCGGCTGCTCATGGCTTGGATAAGTGCACTCTGCGCTGGCTTAAAAACTGGCTGGACGGCTGAGCCCAGAGAGTGGTGCTGAATGGAGTCAAATCCAGTTGGCGGCTGGTCATGAGTGGTGTTCCCCAGGGCTCAGTACGGGGGCCGGTCCTGTTCAATATCTTTATGATGATCTGGATGAGGGGATTGAGTGCACCCTCAGTAAGTTTGCAGATGACACCAAGTTGGGTGGAAGTGTCGATCTGCTGGAGGGCAGGAAGGCCCTGCAGAGGGACCTGGACAGACTGGATTGTTGGGCCAGGGCCAACTGTATGAGATTCAACAAGGCTAAGTGCTGAGTCCTGCACTTGGGTCACAACAACGCCATGCAACACTACAGGCTAGGGGAGGAATGGCTAGAGAGCTGCTTGGCAGAAAAGAAGACGGGGGTGTTGGTTGACAGCTGCCTGAACATGAGCCAGCAGTGTGCTCAGGTGGCCAAGAAGGCCAATGGCACCTTGGCTTGTATCAGGAATAGTGTGGCCAGCAGGACCAGGGAGGTGGTAGTACCCCTGCACTGGTGAGGCCGCACCTCGAGTACTGTGTTCAGTTTTGTCCCCCTCACTACAAGAAGGACATTGAGGTGCTGGAGCATGTCCAAAGAAGGGCAACAAGGCTGGTGAAGAGTCTAGAGAACAAGTCTTAGGAGGAGCGGCTGACGGAGCTGGGGTTGTTTAGTCTGGAGAAGAGGAGGCTGAGGGGAGACCTTATTGCACTCTACAACTACCTGAAGGGAGATTGTAGCGAGGTGGGGGTCGGTCTCTTCTCCCTAGTAACAAGCGATAGGACGAGAGGAAATGGCCTCAAGCTGCGCCAGGGGAAGTTTAGGTTGGATATTAGGAAAAACTTCTTCACCAAAAGGGTAATCAGGCACTGGAACAGGCTGCCCAGGGAAGTGGTTGAGTCTCTGTCCCTGGAGGTATTTAAAAGACGGGTAGATGTGGTGCTTGAGGACATGGTTTAGTGGTGGACTTGGTAGTGATAGGTTAACGGTTGGACTCAATGATCTTAAGGGTCTTTTCCAATCTTAGTGATTCTATGATTCTGTGATTCTATGAATTGATATTGCAGTATGCCTTATGAGTGAGATGTTTCAATAGCAAGGACTTTGGGAGCCCAGGGTCAAAATCACCTGCAGCCTGAAGCTACGAAATTGTTCTGAGACAGGAAGAAACTATGTTTCCACGTGCCTCACAGAGACACACAGATTTAAATTCTCCTCACAAAGGAAAAAGATTGTACCTCAGACTCTCTCAGATGTTCAACACTGAAGTCAGTGCTTTCCCAAATCCACGAGGAGCCTCTTGGTTAAAACTGGTGAACAGACCTGTAATACTTTTCCCAGTTCAAATTATTTGACCACTCTGACACAGATAGAGAATGCTTACAGGTCAATGAAAATGTCTTCTTTTTTTTGCCAGATAATTAATTGCCAAGAAATGTTCAGGTGAATTTAAATTCATTCCTATTCCTTTTAATCCACATTCCCTTCTTAAAATATCACCAACAGCTGCAGAGGATAACCAAGCAAATAAGTAAATCTGTACACTAAAAAGTGAAAGATTTATCAAATTTTACTCGACAGTCAAAAACAATTCAGGTGAAATTTAGTGGAAGAAAATTTTGAGGCAGAAAGGCAAAACATATTAAAATGAACAGATTTTTACATTAAATTCTCCAGAAACATTATGTTGCTTGTACTAATTCCTGCTGGGCAACATCACCATCTGATGCCCAATAAAACAGACTCATTAGCAAAAACAGAAGAGAACAATTAATACAGAAAACAACAGCCAGTTGTGTATGTCACTGCAGAGAACAAATTTATTTTCAATGAACTTCATGAGCACAATATCTTGAGACTCTGTGCTACAGATTCAGCTCTTATTACCTGCCTTACACATGTAGAATATGTTGTATGTATAGAGGTAGCAATCCTGTGTTTTACCAAATACTTGAGTGTAGTTTAAAGAAACATTCCTGGAAAATGTCAATAGAAGGGAAAAAAATGATCAAGAGAACAAAGTCAAATGGAGAAACAGCATTTACAGGGAGATGGTGTTAAGTGCAACACCAAGAATGTGATTGCAGTGCTTGCTGGCCAGAGAAATTCTGGTCAGCTGGTGGATGAAAACCTTGGCCAATAAGGAAGAAAACTGGTCTCAATGTATTGTAAGATTACCAAAGAATTACAATTAATGAATGCTTGCTAATTAGATTGCATACTACTGTGAACAGAGATAAGAAACAATGGATATCCTAGAGAGGGATACAAAATAATAATGAAAGCTAAACAACAAAAAAACTCTCTAGGGTCAAAGCACAGATAAAGGAAAGCTTAGCTCTCCAGCAATGACACATTGTCCTATCAGTTGTAAACAAGAAAAAAGTTACATATCTGAAATGAGAATAGAAATGGCACCTCAGTCATCAAAACATGTCTATGATTTTCAGACCTCTTCCTTTCTACCCCTATATGTGATTATTCTGGCTAGCATAATTTAGCAATCACCAGCTTTCACCTTTCTATAAATTAATAATCATTCAGAATCTACTGGGAAACATAGGCTCCACTTTTGACATCAAATGCACTCATTGTGCACATGGAGGAGGAAACTAGACCCAGCTCTATGGGATCAAACTAAGCTCTGCAGATTGTTCTTCATATGTTTTACTAGAAATACTTCACAATCTTCTACATCTTTCTTTCTGCTTGGTCATTTTTTCTGATCCATCACAATCAAACTGCTAATTTCTCATATTACAGATGAGACAATGAAAGGACAAGTAGGAGCTTTCTAAAGTTTGTTGTCACTCTGCCATTCATCATGTATTCTAAAACTGCTTTTCCCAGATCTCAAATATACAGGCTGCAAAGTGTAGAGGTCTGAGAAAATTGAAAATACAGGTCTAGGGCAGAAGCACAAGAAGTAGCTGTACAACAGAGCTCCAGACACTTCTTTTCATTTGCTGACAGAACTGAAGGTAATGTTTATGCTTCTCAGAAGAATAGAAAAGGTGCTTGAAGAGCCATTTGACAGGTATGCTGAGATGCAAAATAACTGAATAGGCCTGAAAAGCAGAGCAGGTATCTTATTACCTGCTAGCAGGAACCAAGAAGAAGAAAAACCACTTCCCTGACAAACTAAAATACGTTGTTAAAAGATAAATTTCCCACCCCAACTTCTAACCACACAGCTACTTTCTAGGAATAAATTATCACTGTCTGACTGAATTATCAATATGGCATAAACCTCTCTTTGAAGCCACTGGAACCAGGACCAGACACCCCCTGCCATCAAAGCGTAGGCATCAGAAAACCAATGTGTAAGCTTATTTTTATTTGCTTTAAAGTAATAGGCAGCAGGTAGTTTGGATGATATGGACTTCAACAGGAGTGTCCAGCTCTCAATATAGCTGCTGCCTCTGCAATATTTACTGAAAGCTGTGAGCACTAACTTTTAACTCACATTTGCAGTATAACTCCTCCATGTGTACTGTGCTCACTTACAGTGTGTAAAATTTCACTTTTCAACAAGCTGTATGGCTCTTTTACAGAAAAGAATGCAACACAATAAAAAAGCAGCAGAAGAAAAAAAAATGAATGAAAACCTCAACTGGCAGCATTACTTCAGTCACAGGCAAATTAAAGAGAAACCTTTTGAAATGCTAAAAGTAGCTGATTTTCCTTTAATTCAGTATTTTTCAAATTCATATTAAAAGAAAACCAGGTTGATATAATTCATAGCTATCACCATGGTATTATTGGTATACGCTAACTTACCACTACCAGGAATCCAGAAGCACACCAAATGAACACTCTTTGTATTTCTTGCAGGATAACTGCATTGTAGTTCCCTGTAACAGTGTTTCTCTTTACCAGGACCAGATTTCTATTGCCTTTTTCATATCACCGGGAATACAAATTAATTAGAGATTTACAATGTCCTTGGTGAGCAAATCACAGGTACAGAGCAGTGTGTGGAAATAGTATAATTTCTTCTGTTTGCTTTTGTTTCTTCTACCACTGTGAGATCTGAACTAGACCTATGGAAACAACTTCATTCTACTCAACGGCACTGCATTATTTTGTCTGGATGAGAGCAGTGAGAATGGCCATTTTCTCTACAGGGCATGAATTCTCTGTGTCCTGATTTTACAACATTCAGCCTTTGACTCCAGACTGTTCTGGGGCTGTGTGCATTGCCATCATGTGAATGTACAAACACACCATTGCAATAATAATGAAATTATGAGCCAGCAAAATAAAGCACTTTTTTGTTTTGGTTATACTGCTTGGAGTGAATTTTAAAAGTTGCCCACTACATACTTCTATAGTAAAAAAGATAACGTAAAAAAAAGAACATTGATCAGAAATAGCAATTTTCAATACCATTTTGATACAATAGCAGATATTTTTCCTTCTACCTGAGAAAGAGAAATAACTTCAATACCACTTCAATTCACAACAGCAGTTTTCTAAATGGCTCCTCTTCTGGATAAAAAGTGTTTGCTGGTACATGTATGCCCACACAAACAGTCTTATTAGTTTCTCTTATGTTTTTTTACTTAGTCATACTGGTGAAAAGCAACCATATAGAGTGCTACTTCCTACTTTGTGAAAGTCACGAAACGAGAAGTGGGAAGATTACATTTCAGGTTAAATATCAGTATTGCAAATGAGCTTTGTTAGCCCTATTTTTGGTAGTTTTATTAAAAAAAAACAACCAACCCAAAGCCAAACCCACTAAAAGATACTATACTGTTTTATTTTTATGTGCATTTCTGTAGTTCCAATTCTTTGTGTTATCTCTTTAGAAATCTGAAAATACTCTTTTCCCCTAACCACATTGCCCCTTCAGGTGGTAGGTTTTGGGGGTTTTTTAGCTTGTGTTCTGGAAGGAGCTGAAATTGACACAGCTGGTTTTACTGAACAGGAAGAGCAACTTAGCATAGCTGTGTGGTGCATGGGACAGCCAAGTGCAAGGGATGCAGCGCCAGGATCAGGTGTGAGCTGGAGGCTGGGTGTGTCTGGTGCTGCAGCAGTGTCTGGCAGCCAGCAGGGTATCAGCTGCTCCTCTGGCACAAACCAAACCCCAGGGCACAATCTCTTTCTTTTAAAAGAGACGCATTTACACAGAGAGCCATGTTTGTGATTTATTCTGTCACTTCACTGTTACTCACCTCTTCCACTGCAGTCGTCTTTATTTAGCCTCAAGACTCAGTGTCACTGATAAACTGCTCTCTTCTAAAGTAATATATGGACATATCAACTTCATCCCTTTTCCTGGTCTGCTGAAGAGCATTGTTGCAAAACTTGACACAATTTGTGCCATGGTTGGCCATATCATAGGGGTGAACATGAATGCCCAGGCTGCACCACTGAGTTTAGTAAACTGCAAGCTCCCCAAGGCTAGACAAAAGGATGCTTGCGAGAGATGAGCAACTGACAGAAAACAAAAGGCCCAATAGTCAAGTTACAGGTATGTATTCTCCTGCGCTCAAGCCAGCACTATAACGCTGACATACAGATAACCAAACTAAGCCTCCCTACAAAACTGTTCTAGGGTTAGAGAAGTGACTGGTGTGTAAGTTCTGGTCACAAAGTACGTAAAAAATCACAAAGCAATTTGCTTGGAAAGCATAGGGTGCAGGGCAGCAGGAGTGAGAGACCCCAGGCAGGGTATCACACGTGGAAGGCTCCCACCCCAGGATATGGGGTGCACACAATTGCACACAGATGGGAAACAACCAGGAAGGACTGGAGCTTCACATGCAGCCACAAAACTATGGCTTTGCTGCAGTGACTGAGACCCCTGTACCTCCAACATTATATTGTTTTTAATTCCATTCCAAACTACACCAAGTTATGACTAAAATTATTTTTCTTAGCATTAGAGGAAACAGAAACAACAATCCGAAATTTAGAAATTTTATTTCTCTTAAATTTGCAGCATACTACTGGGAAAAGCCAGCACTATCAAGCCCTGCCTTCTCCAAAGCACAAAGATTGGCAGGAAAAATTTTCAATTAGTTCAATCAGTTCAGTTAGCACTGAACCTACTATGTTTCGTTTATGCAATAAGAAATTTTAATAAAGGCTAAAACTGCTGCAAGTAAGTATAGTGATATGTTGCTTAATATTAGTAGAACATTTTGGCTGTACTCAACAGCACATCCACTTTGAGGAACTTACTATATTGGGAAACTATAACTAATGAGTCTTCTTAACTTTGGAAGTAGCATCATACAGAAAACACATCATCAAAGCATGAAAGCAAGGAAAAAATTCAATCGTAGGTTTAGCATTGTATCATTTTTACACATATTTAGAAAAAACTCGATATTGCAGGACGGATTGTTCCCAAGAGAGCGTAAACTGCTTTTTTTGGGTTTCTCAGCTGGGGGTGGTTGTTTGGCATCATTGATGTGGCTACATGGGATGTGAGATGGATTGCCAACACTCAGCATCACACACATGCAATTTGCATAACACAATGTACAAGCTGCATCTGAATTCAAATGATGGGATTGCCTAAAACATCACCAGCTCAAGAGTATTATATAAACTTGAGTTATGTTAAGAGTCTTTCAAGCTTAACAGCACAGAGCAAATGATCCCAGTGATAAAGGTTTAAATCCCTGCCCATTCTTCAATTTCAAATATCAGAATACTGCTTTTGTGGACAGGTAATTTTCTCCACAGTGAGAAAATCTCATGCTTGGGTGACCGACCTATATATTAGAAGAAACGAGTTTTTTTTCCCCTCAGTTTGCCAGAGCTTCCTGGAAGCTTTCCAACCCATCCCCTCACAACCACCCAGGGTTATGGCTGAAAACTTGCTGTTAAGAGGCATTTTGCTTACAAGTTCTTCAGGAGTTTTGGTAAACTGCCATTGATTCTTCCTGCTTTATAGGCAGCCAGTCAAGCATTTTTTTTCCCAAGAGACGGGGGAGAGACAGAGGTAAGCAAATAGCATGTTAAAAAAGAAGACCAGAATTATTCACTGTCAGGATTAAGGGTGGCTCTTCAATTACCAGAACGATGACTGTAATCAAGTGATAAACACCTGTTGCCTTCCGGAAACTCTGATCACAGAGCTGAAACAAATTTTTTGCAATGTTGTTTCTGTCACCTATCATAACAAAGGAAGGGGTAATCAGCAAAATGGCAGGGTAAGGAGACAAGGACTGACCAGGTCCAGGTAAAGAGAAAAATTATTGTTCATACACCTTAGACACTGCAATGACAGGGAGATGGCTTGTGAATCTCAAGAGCAACCAATATTTGATCCCTGTAGGCTATGTAATACAAGTAAAATCATCCCCCAAAAGGATGTCTCTATTGTTCACAGAGCCAGTAGCTCAGTGTCAGCTCTTTCATTAATAGCTATAATAAACATTTTTGAAAGAGTGACTTGAGGCAGCAAGGGCAAGGAAAATGTTTGAAACACAGGATATGGGACACAGTGATGAGAGCAGTGAGAGCTCTCACAAAACTGATCTCCCCACCAGAGGCAGAGGATGCTAATCCCAAACCTTTCTACCCCAAGCTGTTGCAAAATATTACTTTTTTAAAGGGGGATAGAGAAGGAATGCTGAGCAAACTAAAAAAGGGATTATGTTCCCCAGAGAGGCTGCAGAGCTCAGTGTCGTTCCTCCATAGCCATTTCCCTCACCTGTCAAGGGCATGTGTGTCAGAAATTTTTTAGAATAGTGAACATGTTCATTCTAAAGGAATAGGCATGACATTGGTCCGGGGGCAGGGGGGGTGAGTGGTATCTTAGCTCTAAGATCAGAAAATATGGATGAATATTTGGCTCCACAGTATGATTTAAAGTTAGGAAAGGGCCTTAGCATAAAACATGCCTTCTTCCTGTACTGATGCTTAAATCTGGGAAAAAGGAGGTGGAAACAGCAGTGAAGAGCAATATCATGTCCTAGCTCTAGTTTTTCTGCCACTTATTTACCCTCACCCTGCCTTTCATTTTATTTTCTTCTTAAGAGCATTTTATTTTTGTTTGACAAAGTGAAAATTAATAAACACAATGAGGAGCTGGTACACATAAATGAGGGAGTAAAAAAAAGAACCTCAGCACCAGAACTGATCACAGGGTGAAAAGTACAGGCTGACATGTCATACAGTAATCTCAAATTTCAGCTACCACCACAGATGCTGGGAGAAGGCACTGTTCTTTCATGCTCCTTGCACTGTGGGAGAAAGCAGTCTGTGTCCAGGAAGACTGATGTCAATAACTTTGCAGCCCAGGTAATTTTATTATCCCACAAAATTCATCACCTTACCAGAGCACTCAGATATAAATTTTGTGGAGGGCAGTTTATAGGGACAGGTGAATAACTGAATTGGAGGCGCTCTCAAATAGCATGCTCTGCTCTCAGTTGAATCTCTGGGTTAAATCTGTAATCAGGCTACCAGAAAGAATAGTACCAAATAATACTGCTCTTATGAAAATATATTACCTAGGAGATAAATCTTCATTTTACTGTATTGCTGTTATGTATGTACATGGAAAGGTGCACCACAGTCACGTTACGATATGAAAACGAAATGAGGGATAATTCCTAAAGAAAACAACATGTGGCACTGATGGTTGTGGGAGCAGTTAAGAAGACATAGACAGCAAGCTTTCACAATAGGTCAATGGTTTGATACCAGGCCAGGCCAACCAGGCCTAAAGTCACTGCTGTTTGTCAGCTGCTCTTCAGTCATTGTGACCCAAGTCAGTAGCTGCAGCCTCAACTCTACTGGGCAGATATTCTTAGCTTAAATAAAAAGGAAAAACATCATCATAATGGGTGTCCTTCCTTTTGCCTTTTGCAGAGGTTAAGTTGGCAAGGAAGCTGAATTAGATCCCAGAAACAGCAGGAGTTTCCAGGCAAGCTGCTGGATGTGCCCATCTTTGCAGTGCTGGCTGTGTTTGGTTTTGTAGAGCAGTATAAACAGGGAGATCTTGGGCACATGGGCTGAGAAAAGTCTAACCCTACCTCTGTAGACAGCATGCCATGGTTTTGAGTCCTACCACCTTGATTTCTGTAACAAGGGCTTAATCTGAAGTATGTGTTCTAGATGACTCTACAGTCTCTATGTAAAACTCTCCAATGATGGAGCATCTCATGGAGGAATTTACAAATTATTCCTGTGACTAATTATCGTCATTGCCCAAACTGTGTGTCCTGTTTTAATCAGAATTCGTCTAGCTTCAACTTCCACCAATTACTGCTATAGTTTTGGTTACTACAGTGAGGAGCCCTTCTTATTAATTTTCTGTTCCCCATGTAAATACTAACCTAAAAGACTGACCAAGACACTCATTAGTCTTCCCTTTAATAATCTAAATGGATTGACTTTATTCTTTCCCTGTAAAGGATGTTACCTAATTCCTTAACCAGTCACTCGTCACCAGTCACCAGTCCCATTTATTGACATCTGACTTGAACTGTGAGCACCAGAACTTCACATTACAATGCAGTGGCTGTCACACCACAGCCAAATCCTCAGGAACTGCAGTCTTTTCTAGTGAACATCCTCCTGCTCATTCACAACTGCTTAGTAGCATGAAGCTAGAACTAATCCCCGCACTCCAAACCACAGTGAAAATGAAGACAATCAACAACAACTCAGTACTTGCATCCCTAGACTTACCTGAACAAGTGGCGTTTTTTTAATTAATCAGTGCCATTTTGATTTCCCTATGACTCAACTTATTTTATCCAGAAGTACATTATCTCCTTAAAAATATGTGTACATACACACACACACGTGTATGTGCATACCTACCAAAAATACCACTGACATTTCCAAGCAGCAAGCAGGCACTCCCACAATGCAGGGCAGACAAACATTTCAGTGTGAGATCATCCAACCTCTAGCAGAGGACAGCACTCACATAACATCTTGGGAAAGTTTTTTTCATCAGTTAGAGAGGAAGGAACCCATAAATAACATAAAACAAGCAAGATCTCATCACCTTATCTATACTTTTCTACAGCTGGCACTGGAGCTGCCAGGAGTGCTGTAAGTGGGTTGGTTCTTCACTGTATTCAAGGGCTCTTGAGTCTTAACACACTTGTGGCAGTTGGGCTTTTTCTCAATATGCATTGCAAGTACATTCACAAAAGCAAAACAACCACCAAAAGTCACAGAGAAGTCTCTCTTTTTATTAAGTGTTATTCCCTGACCCAAATCAGTCTTTGCCATTGAATCAGTTTATGTTACTTCCTATTTAGCGGATTGATTGCTGCTATGGCAACCGCACATCCTGCTGTACAGACATAAGTATTAGTCCTTGATACTCTCCCTACTTATGTTCTCTCACCAAATGCACTCTGTGCAAGTTCAGAATTGGAAAATATCTGGGGTATTAATTTGCTTTGACATTGCTGTTATCTAGGTAGTATTGTTTTGCAAAGAAAAAATAAGGCTGAAGATGTAAAGTAAAGTTTACATTCATGCCCCTAACAGAAAGGTCTAGGAGCAATACAGGGAACCAGCCTCTCCACATCAATTTTTCTTGTCTAGGGGTAGCAAAATATCAGTCTAATGTGCTAGTCCAGTCTAAACCTGGAGCGTAGTTCAGAGAGCTAAGGAAAGACACTCCTGTGGTTTTAAGAAATTCCTAAGCAATCCATCTCTCAGATGGAAGAGGAGAAAATGGCATGGAAAGAATCAGACCTCTAACTATCTGTATGTGGCTGCTACTGGTTCAGACTGCTATTTATGTAGAAAATTGGTGATATAGCCCAGAAGGGGCTGTATCAGTCTTGGAAACATTTAATGCTATTAATGAAAGTCAAATGACATAGGTTTGTGGGTTTCTGGCAAAGAGCTATCAATGTTCATGTCATTATAGCTAAATGGAAAGTGTCTGGTGGGAATGGGCCATCCACAAAAACACATCCTTCAGATATTCCCTTCCAAGGACCTTTGCTTTTATCCCACCAATTTGAACAGCACTCTGCATGATTGATACAAATGGATGCTCACGGAAGATAAAGAGGCCTTCCATGCTGGTTTTATAGGAAATCCCTTCCTTTCCTTATTATTTCATGGTCTGGACTGGCAGTCAGACTTTTATTGGCAGAGAGGACAAAAAACCCTGTAGAATTTCAATGTGAACAAAACTAAAAGGGGTGTCTGGAAATTACCTTTTGGGCAGTACAGATTTTAAATGGAAAACAACCCACTTTGTATTTTTAAGCGTCCTTCCTCCACAGCTTTTAAGTGGGGAAGAGATACTTTTCTTTCTATTAAGCTGCCAAAGCTTGTATATAAAACCACTGAAACTACTATTTTGTATTTATATTTACAGGGATATTCTACAAAGGTAGAAAGACACCATTTTCATCCTATTCTCAACTGTTCTGAAGAGTCACTGTTTTTTTGGGCATAAACATGACAAAAGCTTACTTTTGTGCAGAAGACTTAAATATGTGTTTTTTTTCTTGAGATGCAAGAAAACACACATGCACAAAAAAAAAATCCCTAAGCCACTAAACAGAATGGATTGAAACCCCAGTAATAAAACATAAATAACATCTCCAGGGAAAACGTCTCAACCTAACTTGTAATAAAATATTTTGTAGAACTTTCTTAAGCAAAAGTAGGAAGACATACTGATACTTGTACAGTGGTTTAGTCATGGAAGAAAACAAGAGAAACTGAGAAAGCTGAAGCTCACAGAGTCAAAGGCCATGGAACTGAGAGTCTCTAGTGAGAACGTAAGTGCACCTTGATTGATAGATATCCAAAAAAGCTAGAATTCACATTCTTCCTTTCTCCCTGCCTCCCGAATAACATACAGCTCAAAAAGCAAAGCAACACATAGACAGGGAGGGCAAGAAAGGGAAATAAGTTGCTTTGTTCCTGATCTTCCAATCTTGCAATAAAGAATCAGCATTCTCTAGACCAGCTGCCAAATTGATCTCTTTCTAGGCATCAGTAGAAGAACAGCACACTGAAGGAATTTATCGCAGGAATTTACCCTCTTCCAAAGCGGGGAAAAAATAGTTACACGTTGATCTGCAAAGATCATTTTATGGATTTCTTCAAATCCAGAAGAAATTGCTAACAGACAAAGTGCTGGCAAATATATAAACTTGATGGCCTGGGCTGTGCAAAGGCTAGACTTAGTCAATCCTCTGTCATCCTCATATGAAAACATTTCAGCACCTGCCTGTTTTATCTGAAGCAGCAGCTGCTAACAAGTGAGCCATGTACAGCATCTGCCACTACTTCCTTTAATTTTCTTCTGTTGCCGCATTTGTGACAAGCCCTGCCCCCAGCAATAAATGACCCATCTATCACAGCGGCCTCCAAAACCACCATACTGCTGCAACTGTCAGGCCAGTTGCTCTTGCAGCACATGTGACCATATGATTTTCCCTTCAACCCAAAATACCTGGAACGGCTGGTCATTCTGAAGAAGAGGACTTTTTAGTCATTAAAGAAGTCATTATAAGATGCAGGACAGAGATGTTTGAGCAAGAAACTGATTTTCAGGCAGATAAGGTAGGGGTCATCCTGCAGCAGCAGATTTGTCAGATGGGGAGAAACACAGTAAGAGAAAGAAAGAGAAGGCAAAGTTGCGAAAGGAGCAAGAGCTGGAAGCAACCACCTGAACATGATGCAGTGAGAAAAGAGGAGAAATAATGAACCTCACATAGGAGGAGTCAAAACAAGTAGGGCAATGGGTAAAGATGATTGCAGACACTTCAGTCTAAAGGGGTATCAGAGGTGGTGGGAGTGGAGGAAGTAGGACAGGAAGCTGTTTCAGTAACTGAGATAAGAAAGGCATGAAATGAATATTTTTACACTGTGATCAGAAAATGGAAGGCAAACCTCCATAAAATTACTCTAGGGAGACAAAAATTCGGTGCATAAGCTCACCAATGATGGGCCTTCATCACAGTGACAGAAAGAGCAAAATGTAAACTATACTGAAAGGTGCATTTGGCTGTGCAACAGCAGATCTTGCAGCAATGGGCTATGCTATGGTATCACTTAGAGTGTACAGGTCTTGTTATGATAAAATTGCTAAGCTGGTCACGGGGCTCCCTTATGATTTCATCACAGCTTCTTACCACACTAGGTGACACTCATTTCAGGCATTTATCCAGTTTTTGATGAAACTCAGAAGACCCAACTGTCAGTTGAAATGTGCACTTTTAACTGTATGCTAACAGATTCAGGCAGATGGTCTTCTCAGCCACGTGAAAATATAAAAGCAATGATGGGAAAGTATCTTTTTGAAAAGTCATGTGGCAAATTTTGACAATCATACAATAGTTAGAACTTACACTGAGGCAGGGATTGCCTCATTCAAGAGAAAGCCATTTTGGTTTGTCATTACCGTGATGTTCCGCATTATTCTTTTATTAGCCTGTCCTGCAATCTCATAGAAAGAAATTTTACAGGCACTTTTCCAGGGGCATCCATATATGCCTCACACATATTAATATATCATAGTTATATTAACTTACATTCATCCACCCCAGGTTACAGACAGGCATTAAGTGTTCAGGTTATAAAGTCATTCAAAATATCAAACTACAAAACATTATTACTTGCTGCTAAACAGTGTGCCCAGCAACAAAGAAAAAAAAAGGAGAATGTAGACAAGTTTATCTGGATGTTATACATAGCAGAAGGAAGAAAATTTATCGCAAAATTACTTCCAGAAAACTCCTAGGTATGTTATTTAGGATGCCTGCAGGCAAAATGCATTCAGGGCTTGGTAAAAGATATATCTATGCGCTCCAACATTTTGTGAAATCTAGTGATTCTGCCATTAAACCAAGATTGCAAGAGCTGAGTTTTCTGTCTATATCTTGCATTTCTATCCAGTGTAGCAACTTGACCTTGAAGAAGTTGTGGCAGCACCTCTCAGGCATGTTAATCCATTGATCAGTTAACAAACCATCCTCGAGAGCTGTGTGAGCATCTGTGTGTGTGTGCGTGTGCACATCTATTTTATACCACATTGCTCATTCTTATAATTTCATCACTGGAGAAGCACTGACTTTCAGTATTCCTGTACTGCGGCATTTTTTGATGTAACTACACAGACCTCTTTATATCATGTCTGTTGTCCCTACACATCCACCTATCGCAGACAAATTCAAATGCACTAACTCTTTGCAGGAACAGTCTTATTGCTGAACTAATGTGCCTGTAACTGCAATTACACCCATAATGAATCTTACATGTATAATTTCTTTGCATAGTCAAGCCCAGAATAAGTGTTGCAAGGGCAGATTAGTAAGTGACAAAGAAAACATTGGCTACCAACAGTGCAGGGGACTTAAACACCTGGGGTAGGCACATGGCACGCTGCCCTGCGCTAATTCACCACTGCTTTGCGCCTTCACCACTTCTGCACAATTGTTTCTGTCTGTATGAAATGCAAGGTTAGACTAGAAGTACTTTGCACCTGCTACACATGAAAGTCTTGATCAATCAGCTTTCCACATATAATGCAGCCTCCATTACAATGAGAACATTAACTTCAGCTTTTAAACACTAGTATCTACTGGGTTATCTGCTTCCACAGCTGCATGTTCACAGCTTACACAAATTCACAGAAAAATAGCCATGCAAAACTCAAACCCATGTTGTGTAGTCATTCTATCACATCATAATTCGCATTTCATCTCTGATACAGGTAGAAGTTCTATACTCTACAGGTGCAACATTTATTTTTCTATTGCACAAAGCTTGAAAGATTGACCAGCAAATCTCCAGTGCCAGCTCTGCTCACACTGTAGGGTAATCTTCATTCTTCAGTTGCAGATTTTATGGAAATTCTTCAGAGGTAGGTGGCAGCAGAAGGTCACTGAAGAAAAATGTCATGAAAGAAACATCACCCAGAGAGATATAGAGACTGCATGTATGGCTTTTTGGTTTTGTGGATGCATGCTTACATATATTAACACTGCTTCATGAGGAAGTTTACACAGGCATTGCATAAACATTTGACAGGACACAAGGCAGTGACACACTTTATTCTAGGCCCAGATTCATAAAGACAAGGGAATCAGTTTGCAGAACCAGTGAGAAAACTCACAAGCCAGGCTAGATTACAGAAAAATCAGCCACAGATCCACCCTGTAACTTTTTATTTCCATTACAGAAAGCAAAGCAGAAGATGTCCTAAACAGCTTTCAGAATTGTCATTTTAAACTTGACAGAAGACACTGCTCTTCTCAGCTGACACCTTACCTCTCTTTTTCCAGTTCATCAACCTGCTTGAAGATGCCATCCAGCTCTCTCCTAAAACGAGTATTCACTCCCCAGAAAATGGATATGGAGTGCATACTTCCCACTCACTTAACATGCAATCCCTTTTCTTAAGAACAGAATTGCAATTCCATACAGTGAGATAGCTCAGGTTCTGTACGCAGTCTTACAGCCAGTGAAGCTTTGGTGCAGAGGACTGAAACTTCAATAAACTAACAGTGCAGTACTACATTGTGGAAGTTCATGATTTTACAAGATTTCCTTTCAAATCTGCAGGAAAATAAAACCAGGCCTTGAGACTATTAAGTCAGAATGTCATCTACTTTGTTGGTTCAGAATATTTAACAAAAAAAGAGACAAGAAAAAATTTGGATATTGACTATAAGATGACAATGTGAAGTTTTGAAATGGAATCTACTGGAAAATTTTGTTTCAGAACCCTCCTGAGTATTCATGTACTTCAAAGGTACTCAATAAGGAAAAAAAAAATCTGCTGATTTACTATTTTCCCTTCATTAACTAGTAACCAGAGTATGGTATGCAACGTTCTGCACATGAGAAATGTTCACTCGAAAAACTTATATGCTCCTTCATTTAGCTGGTGCAATAAAGCATGAAAAGGCAAATAGTTGACCTTACCTTACACGTTTGTTTACAATGACATGGAAATTACAGTGAACAAGCCTCCTAAACTTTCAAGGCTTCATCTACAATTTGGAAGTTATACCAGGACACAAGTAATTATTTAATTTGGGGTTTTAATTGTGCTTTTATACCAATAAGCAAAAAGCCCTAAAGATGGCATGATTATACTGAAACAGAGGGTGATGTTACCAATTATTCTGTGCACTAGTAGATCTACTTCAGTACAACAAGTATTTCCATATTGGTAGAACAGGATCTACCTGAGAACACAGAAAAGAGTGTTATATTGTTCTTGTGTTAACATCACTAGAAAGCCAGGATACTTTATATAGCAGTCGCCTTGAAGTATTAAGCACATACAAAGGACAGAACAATTTATTTGTAAATATGTGGGCAAATTATTTTCTCACTACATGTACTACTTGGAAATTAAGAATATAAATATGACCCAAAGCCAAAATATTTTAGAAAGACCCTAAACTTCACTTGGCATTTGCCTCCTTCTACATGAATTTCTGCTTCAACCAGAGATGGATTCTAGAGAATCTCCCTGCTGGCTTTGTTTCATGATACATTGCAGTCTTGGTGGCCAGAGACCAAATTATCTTTCAGTAATGATGCCATAAATCTAACGCAGCTTCACTAGCACTCTGAGGTTAATCTGATATATACAAAGTGCTCAAACAGAATTCAGCTCCCAGCTCATGCATGAAAATGAGAAAAGTTTCTGAAGTTCCTATTAACAAGTGAACTTGAAGACTTTGTCCTGTTATCAAAGATAATGTTTGGAAACAAACGGTTCTGAGACACATGGATTTGGCAAGCAGAAAGGAAAAGCATTGCCATTTACAGAAGGCAGCTGGAAATTACCCTAGATGTAGACTTCTGCTGACTTCCTTCATGCACCAATTATGTTCTACAAATGGACAATGACTAACTTACAAGACGTTCTGCATTGTGAGAATTGGCCTTCGCTCCACTGAAACACTGCCTCGCTGTATCATGTACCTGGGAGTCACTGTTTCCAGATTTTGTGACACAGTATCCTGGGGGAAGAGGGCACGATGTGTTAATTGTGGGACAAGGTAAGTAGGACAGCTTCAGGAGCAAACGGTGGCAAATGGGTTGAGAAGATTAAGTTGCAACCTGTAAATTCCTTACCTAAATTCTTTAAGTTTAGCAGGGCCAATTTAGCCCATAATCCTGAGAAAGCTCAATAGGACCAGTTTTGCAAGATCCTCACCTATGCCTCTTTTGTGATAGTGTCATTATTTTTGCAGAGATTTACTTGAGGAATCCTGCTTGCACCTCAGAGCGACTTTCACACTTCTCATCCACCCATATCCTATTAGTGTGATAACTACATATTTCATTCCAATATCAGATATTTGGTTTTTTTTTTCCTTTCAAAAATACTGTAGATTTATAATCAGATCATTGAGAAGAAATGACACAGAGAAAAAAAACCTACGTACTGGGTTTATGAGACCTCAAGGAATATAAAAGAGTAGCTGCAACCATCACAATCTGTTATTCCTAACAAAGGATCCTCAAGCCCTTGCATAGCTGATTAAATAAATATGTTCTTTTTTTTTAGTTTTATTGGACAAAACATGTTTGTAATGGCAGAGCTCCTTGAGGACTTGCACCCTTCACTGTACACATATGAAACTTCATTCTTCAACAGCAAAGAATACATAACATTAAAAATCATCCAGAGATACTCATCACAGAATTACTAAATCTTCAGGGAAATAGCAATATGGCAAAGGTAGGGCATTAATTTAGACTGTCATCAACATTAAGTTGGCATCATGAAGATCACTGGACCAAAAAAGGTGGAGGCAGCCCCAAGATATCCTTCAGACTAGCTCTGCCCAATGGCACATCCCATTCTGTAGTAGGCGGAGCAGAGTTTACAGCAACACGATGTGCAGTGAGCTCTCCTCCACTTTTCTATTTCTGTGTCTGCATGTTTCACAGTCCTTCACTTCCAGAAACAAGTAGGAACATTTGCACAAGAATAAACATGTTTGCTAAGAATGAAGCAAAACCTACAGAAACACCATAATTTGTTCTGGTAAAGGCTACCTAATTAATTTTCCCAGAATGCATTTAGTAAATATGAATATGACACTTTCAGGATGATCAGAATCATAGAGTCATAGAATGCTTTGGGATGGAAGGGACCTTTAAAGGTCATCTAGTCCAACCCCCATCAGAAAATATAAAGTTTTGTTTCTCCTAAAATAAGCTGCCTTAAATACATTTTCCTTAAAAAATGAGGATGCTCCTCAGTAAGTACACTTCTCACCAAGTCATAATTGACAGAAATTTAGAGAGATGAAAGTAAGTTAACCCATTGCAAAAATCCAGGGCACAGAAGATAAACATTTCCATATGATACAGAAAGAAAAGAGATGAGGATTAAGAAAACTAAAGACAAATGGATGCCGAAAAAGGTGAATGAAACAACAATCCTGCAGTGATCAAAGAAAGAAATAGGGCTAGTTTCGTAAATGTGGCAGAGGGTACAAATAGACTGAAATTGCATCAGGTCATCAGGGTGTTACAGAAAGGGTAACACTACACAAACACACTATACTGCCTTTCCCCAAAACACTCTTTTTAAAATAATATAGCCAGAAGAGGTCTGGAATGTTTCCCAGGTTCAAACATAGGCTTTAATTCCAAAATGCATTTAATAATTTTCCTGTCTCCCAAATGGAGGCAACAGAGAACCTCTTCCTAGGTCTGTTTTCAGTATCTGCCTACTCCATCCTCTCTTGGGCTGAGGTATCCTCTGTTTCAGTTTGGTGACTTGCAATAGCTATTGGGTATTGCGTTTCAGGAAATCTGAGATAAGATACGTAGTATGCTTTTAAAAAGAAAGACTATAACTAGACATAATAGACAAAAATTAAAATCAATCATTGTGGACAAATTAATCTGGAAACTTTAAATTGCAAAATTAACATGCAGCTTTTAAGAATTCTCAAAAGAAGATTTCATGCTTTTTCAGTAAAAATACCCCAGGTTTTAGGACAAAGATTTTGGTTCCTTTAAATGCATTTTCAAAATATTTCTATTGACCTGCTTTCTGAAAGAGAGCTGTCAGTTTATGTTCAGCTCCAATGCAATTAGTCATTGCTACCAAACATACAGATTTGGAGTAGAAGCTTTTATTTACATAAGTATATGACAAATGCATATTAAATATAGAAAAATAACTATATAAATACAGTCTAAAGACACATGTTTTCAAATTAAAGGAAAATGAAATGCTCTTTTTATATGGGAGAACATAACATAAGTGATAACACATTGGTCTGCCATTAGGTAAAGAAATACTTATTCAAATTTACAAATGTAATTATTCAGCTGCTTGTAATAAACTTAACATCTTTGCATTGTGTGTTGATTTACCTCCAATACTTCATACCAAGTACCTGACAACTTTCTGCTAACGAGAAGTCAGCTTTTTAATGCTTAGTAGAAAAAAGAATTGTAAGACAAGTTATTATTTCTCCATTCTTTTGGAGTTAAAAATAGGATTGGTTTGTGTGTATATAATTGGTTGAAGGCAGTAGCAGTCACCTAGGCAGCCAAATAAAAATCACAACAGAGTTTGCTAGTGTACCAGTTCTCCTTGTTACACAGTTTTAGGTACAGAATCACAGCTAACTGAAATCAGCAGATCACAAGCACTGCAGGGATAAGAGACAGGATTTTAAAGCTGCACTTCAGCCAATAATGTAGTCCTGGCTTTGTAAGTGCTGAAATTTGGTGCTTAATCGTAAACATCATTCCTATTTCAAAATCAAATACTAGCTATTGGGGCATAACTAGTATTTGTATGGCTAAGATATCACCAATTAAAGGAAGACTTAAAAGTTACAGTTAGTTAACGCAACCAGTAAGATGTGACGTAATGTCCATGTAGGGATCTTGCTAGGTCAACAGCTATCCTAATCCTAAACACGTCTCTAATGTGTCGTAAAACTATCTGATAACTGGAAAGTGGTGCATGGTTAGTATAGCCAGACTACCATTTGACTTGGATTTGTTAGGATTTCCTAAAAGAGTTCAAAAGATGTGTTCAGTGGGATAAACGTTGACGTGCTACAGCATCCAAGCTGTAAAGTTTGCAAGAAGCAAACTTTTCTACCTGTCTAAATCTCAGTTCAGCAGGGTATTACATATTTGCCAAGGTGAAAGTATTAATAATCATAACTTACAGGTTGCTTGCTGGAGCGTAACACATACTTACTCATGTTCATATTCAAAACCAAACAGCTCAGCAATGAAGTTGCCCTATCCCAGAGAGCACTAGACCAGTGTAGGTGGGTATAGGTAGGCTCTCCACCACTTAACTGGAAGCACCAACGTCCAACACCACCTCCCCTCACACCATAGCAATTGTTTGGTACATCCAGAGCAAAAAGTATTGGTATGTAGACACTTCTCTGTTCCCAAGAAAATGGGACCCCTTCTTTCCAACACAGTTAGTTAGACATTCCTATCGAAAGCACTTGATTCACTTGTACATAGTGGTGACAGAGACTTAAAAACATGGTAAACACACATCACTACAAGACTGTGGAATCTGCATCTGCAAACACAGGTATGCCTTAGCTAAGCCTAGGTAACAAAGAAACATTTAATTTTGCACATCTTTAAAATACCAACCTACCTACATGCATACAAAATTGTCTCGTGTTCCAGCAACTGTTAAAAAAGACAATGTCAATTTGTTACAAAACCTGAAGCCAGGAAAATTTGGCTCAGTTTTACGTATTAAGAATATTATTTATGCAACTACAATCTAAAAGAAGAAAAAAACAAATATACTGTTTATCCCTGCTACAGCTCAAACACCATCTTCCCCAAGTTTACTAGCAGATGTGGGGACCCTGGCATCTTTTGAAAGGTATCCAGCAGGATACCTACAACATCTAGCATAAAACAGGAGGATATTAGAAAATGTTGATAAATAAAAAGTGTTCAATCCTCATGTTACTGAGACAGCAGATATCAAGAAACTGTTCAAAGAGTATAATGAGATCAAAAAACCAAGAGGTCACACAAAGTGAGCCCAGGGACAGACTGGCCTGCAAAACAGGTAATGAAAAGCTCATTTGCAGAGGGATAATTGATGTAACAGTGTATATGATCAAAATTTTCTGTTTTAATTAAAAAAAGCCAGAGGATATAAAGAGCATATATACAATAGCAGAGTAAATGGAACAGTAAAGGTAGGACATGTAGTTTCTGTCTTTCTAAGAAAGATTATAAGCTTAACAAAGCCAAGAATTTTTGATTCAATAATAAAAAAGAATTACAGAAAATGTACTCAGAGAATGCTTTTTATCTTCAGTTTTTCTGTAAGAAAGAAACAGACTTTTTAAAAATACTCATAAAATCAGTACGATATACTTTAATGGACAACTGAATACAATTCCCAGCACTAAAATTTGTGATCACGCATTTAAAATGAGACCATCAGATTTTTTTTTTCCCCTAAAACCTCAACCTTATAATTAAAGCCGATTTCTACTCCCTCTTATTAGTTTTATTTCAATAAGAACACCAGCCAACAAAACAGAGCTGCACCAGTGTATTATGCTTATAGGTTTTATCTCACATCCTATTTAGCAGAAATTAAAAAAAAAAAAAATCAGCAAAACCCTAACTTTTTTGTATGCTTTAAATAGACTTTTGGCTTGCAGGACACAGACTCAGTTTTTCCCTTTACTACCTATACCATCAAAAAAGTGGCAAAAACCTGGGAACAGAAGGAAAAGAAACAAGGGCCATAGAGAAGATGCTAGCAAGTGAAACTATCACCCTTCCACTGCAGAACAATACACTCAAAAGAACTAGGTGGACAATAATATTTAGAAACTTTAATACATAATGTTTTATGTAAGCCCAGGAAATGTACGTAAATGACAATCTCAACTATTTTAAAACAATGCCACGATGGAAATCAGTAACCTTTGCCTCAACAAGGAGTTCTAAGCCTGAAGATTATATTTGAAGTGAGACTTTTCTTTCTTATTTTTTACAGTGAGAGGCAGCCACGAATAGTTTTGGGGTGAAATGAGGATGGAAGATAAAATTACCAAATGCGATCTACTTACTGCTTTTATCAAACGTGCTGCAAAAAATGTTGCAAAAGCAAATAATCCTGTAGAGAAATGTAATCTCTAGATAATTTCCCATATTCTGGGATTCATTGCTACAAAAACTGTGTTTGTTGTTGCCATGTTGTGAGCAAATAAATAAGCTACATGGGCAATTTTTTTTGGTCAACAGATGAACATTTGTACCTCTTGGATCTCTTTTTGCTTGCAGAAATGGGACCACAAAAACAGATGTGAGGTAGAATATGCTCAAGTATAGTCTTGGAATTCCAGAACACCTTGGCTAAGATACTTTAATAGCATAGAAAGCTCAAGTTCTCTCTGTAGCAGCATCAAGGTCATTCATGAGTAGTAGGAACAAAAGAAAGTACATAACAAAATGACTGATGACACCGACCAGACCAGTAACTGGCGTTCTGGTGTCTTCCCCTCCCTGCCATCTCCAGCTCATTTACTTGTACAGCATTTATGTCCCTTTGTATTTTGTTATCATAAATGTTCTCAAAGTTGTTTTTACTGGCATCAATGTTTGTTTGAATGACTCATGCCTCATCAGTGCCCTTCTGCAGATTTGACAGCTCTAAATTACAGCATTGCTCCATTCTGTGGGACTGGGGCTTAGAGGGGATGGCAACTAAAATGCAGCTAAAAGTGCATTCCACCACAAGGCCCTTGAACTCATGCCCACTAAGCTCTGGCATCTGATCACTCATTCATGTCACCTTTTTGACCATAATATTTTGTTTAGTAAGATTGTCAGGGGGAAGGAGAGTAATAGTCTCTAATAGTTTCTAATAGTCTCTAACAAGTACACAGTTTTCTCCAAGTAGGACAAAAGTGTCTCCCAAATTCTGCGTAGGCACTTTTCCTTGATTTGGTTGGAACTTTTGGTATACACGACAAGCAGTAGTAGCATCCTCAGAGTCACTGTCCATTTCAGGACAACATAAAACATAGCTGCCTTGCAGTCTTCCTGTATCTGATTACAGGTGGTGTTTAACATTTTTTTGCAGTAGTGTCCATGAACCAGGATGGTGCTTTCTAAACAAAACTGCTGTCAGCACCAAGACAGGGGCCCTCATATAAGTAGAGGCTAGAAATAAACAGAACAACTTATCAAAACAATATTAACTATTTTCTGCTGTAACACATCAGGCAAGGTTGCCACTGGTGCCATGTTTCTAAGAAAGCTGTCTCTCCCAAGTGTGATTGTTCACACATGCACATTTTCTAGTGCACCTACCAGAATCTCTGATGACAATTCAAGTAGAAAATGGTTCAACACCAGTTCTTCTTTTTCAGATATCCTCTCCATTTAGCAGAGATCAACGTTCTATTAATAATTTTGGAAGTACATAAAGAAGAGGTTTCATCTTTGCTCCTTGTGCAGGCAAAGACTTGTTGCCATGTCTTCCTACTTCACTTACGACACTGCAAGCCATTAGCCTAACACACACCTCTTCCAAGCTCTTCCTACAGGTAAAATTGCTGGGACAGTTTGGCATTTACAACTCTGCATTACCCAAAACAGCCTTCATATTCTCTGAAAGAGGTCTTCCCTGTTGGTGCCATGGGCGTCCTGGGGACTCATCATCCCTTTCAACAAGACAAGAGCTTTGACTTTTTCACCTGGTACTGGGTATTTTTAAGGCCAATATTACAAACCATAGCTTTTTTCTTATTTGCCATATTTTTATACATTCTGATGATCTAGATTCCTTGCAGGAATAAGTTCACCTCAGTAAACCCATGAATTACTTTACCTACTACTAAATTTTACTTCACTTTTAGTACTAGTATTTCCAACAACAAATTAATTTGATGGATCAGCTTAAACATAGCATTTGCTTCCAGACCACAGCACAGATCTCATTGCTCCCATTTTGCTTCTGATTGCATTTGCTCATGTTGATAGCATGCTTGTTCCAGCAAAACCTTGCAAAAGTGATATAATCCTTTTAAATTTTCTTGCATCTTTTGTCAAATTGTTTTAGGCTCAACCTCCCCTTCCACACAGAAAGAGCAAAACTCTTCATCTTTCATGAGCTTTAGGTATGAAAAAGGGGTGAGCTTTAGATCTGCAAACCCCAAACAACCCAAGAGCTACCTACTGCCACGGCTGTTTCCTCTCTTCCAGGAAATATCAGTATCTGCAGTCAGAAAACCATCCTGAAAACATATTCCAGGCAACACATAGTTTAGAAGGCAAGGGGATGCTGAACTTGTGTTCTCATCTTACTTATCATCTTGGCTCTGGTATTAAGTGCTTCTTCTAGTCCCAAGTTGGAAGACCATGGATAAGCTGACATGTTGTAAAGCTCCTTTGTATTCTCTGCTATTTGACTGCTGGCCAAAATAGAGATAGAAGATGTTATTTGGTGTTTCATAATTTGTCTGTTATTGGGCTATTGTGGGAAACAGTCCTAATAACTAAAAATCTAACCTTGAAGTCTCAAGAATTGTTGTCCTTGAATCAGCTCAACAGAAGTATTTAGCAGCTTAGGACTGTATCACAATGTTGGTTAACAATAAATTTTGATTTTTTTCTATTTTTGTCTTCAGGTTTCAGTTGTTTGAAAGAGTCACTACTGGAAAGGAATATGTTACAGTCTATGAAAACAAATTAATTACCTCCTTCTCCTCATACAGTTTTTTTTTCAGTAACGAAGAAGTGAAAAAGCAATTGCCTTAGACTGGGACAGTAGTTTTGTTGAGAAGGTAGGACACTGACCATTGATATAGAGAATCTACTGGTTTATTATTGATATGTGTTTTCTGAATTCCTATATCATTAGCAGTAATAGCGTCAACATATCAAGCATATGACTGACCAAGATAATCGCAGGGAATGTTTTGCACAGGAAGTACCACTACTCTTGCGTTGCACACAGATGGCAATGCCTTTTAAATAAGCTAAATACTACAAATTACAGCAATGTTAGGACAGGAAGGATCCATACTCTGTTCCAAACCAGGTCTGAAGTCCTAGAAAGCAACTCACACTATTTTTTTTTTTTTTTAATTCTAATCCTTTTTGCATTTAAAGGTAGCAACAACTGAAGCAGTCAAGGAAGCACAGGAGAATAAAACCTGAACTGCTGACACGGTCTTCAACACCATGCTGTACAAATCAGAACATTGCAGGCCAGGATACTGCAGTTTCACTCACCTGCTCCCTGACAGTCCAGCCATTCGAATTCATTAGCCTTAACAAGCCCACTTTACAAAATGAACCAGTTTAGGTAACTGACAGTTGCAAGGGCACTTTCATTAAATTAATTGAATTTTCAAGGAACAGCATGCATAGGATTTAAATGTATCTTAGTCTGATGATGCCCTTTGAAAGATATTCATTTCTTAAAAGTCTCCCCAGTAAAAATCTCCAACCAAAGAGCCATCAGCAGCAAAAACAACACAGCAGGCCTGGTATAAAGCTGCTTATTTAAACACCTGTAGTAGTAACCCCCAAAACAGTGGTTCCTGCCATGTGACAGTTGGAGCCTTTTGTAACCCTGAATGATGGTGTGCGGCTGGAGACAGGAAATAAAGATCAGTCTCTTGCCAGAGTCTTGACAAGTCACACATTTACTGCAGCAGCTCATTACAAGCACTGTTAAGGGAGCATTTTTCCGTTTGTCTTTCACACACACAATAGTTGGTCACAGCAGTATTTGTGTCCCTAATCTGATTAGCTCAATAGTGTCTAAAAGTCCCTACTCCTACAGCAGTCAATTTACAGTAAGTATTGAGCTGAAATAAAGCAATGATTAACAAAGTGAAGGTGGGTATAGACCTTCGGAAGCACAGGGGAGGAGAGGAAATGAAATGATGGACGCTGTAGGCTCTGCACTTCCAGAGTGCATCATTTACTCACTTTGTCTGGCCTCTTCCCTGCACGCAAACACCACATTCAGCTTTGCTGCCTAGCTTGTTTGTGTGCATGGAGGATTCAACACCACAAACTGCAGAAGCCTCTCTTACACAAGGCACAATCTTGTTCGTTTTAGTCAAAAGTGTTTTGGCTGTTTTTTTTGTTTGTTTGTTTGTTTGGGTTTTTTCTTGTTTGTTTGGTTGGTTTTTTTTGTCTGAGTCTATTCTCACTAGTGTAATAGAAAAATTCAGTACAACTCATGCAACCTAAGGCAAAAACAACCCCTTGCACATCCCTTTGATAAATACTCAGTTGGCTAATTTCCAATTTACTACTAAAGCACAGTTTTGTTCCTGTTCAAAGCAAACATTTTTTAAGGTGAGATGGAAAACAGTACAGGCCTGGTATATAGGTAATGCTTCCAGACAAGAAAAATCTACTAAATTAAGCATAACAGTTTAATTTTAGTGTTTTTCTTTTTTTTTTTTAATACTCTGCACTTCAGAAAGCAGCTCAGAACCACTGGATTAAAACATGCAGATAAACCCCACAGAATTAGATCTATCTAAATTTTCATATTATTAATTGCCTGATCAAGGAAATTTGGGTGCTAATGTGAGGGTTATTTTGTAGTATGTTGGTGTTTTATATATTAGCATATAAAGATTACATGCCTGGACAGTAAACCTACATATGAAAATTTTAAAACCATACAGAAGAGTTTATTTAAAATCAGGAAACAACATTTATTTAACACTGTTTATGATCCTGTGTGCCTCTGAGTACTGTGGGACTGAGTACTTATCAGGGATCTAATAAAGCTACAAGGATGCGTTTCCCCACTGTTACGACCTGGATTGTGCAGCCTTAAATTTCTTTTTCAAATATGTGCTGTACCCTACATGCTTTTTATGCAAAGGAAAAATAATTGATTGTAGCAAGCACTACATATTGAACCTGGCCATAAAACAGTTGCAGCTCCAGACAGGGACCGGATTACTTGGACTTGGCAATGTCTGGAAACGCAGAGTCCCTGGGGCCTCGTGACTGCTGCCGGAGGACTCCAGGTGTTTGCAGCACAGGACCTCTGGAGCCTGCATCGGTGGTGGCACCAGCTCAGTCTCAGTATTCAAACACTCTGATGCTCTGAGATGTTGCCGAACTTTGGAGGAAGAATGGAAGCACAAGTTAACATTTCTCACCTCTGAAGTGTTCAAAGTCCAGTGAAACTGAACTCTCCGATAGAAACACCATAAGATAATAATTCTCTGTTCCACAGCTGTTCTTCCTGCAAACTATGGCATTTCGTAAAAGTCTTCATGAAGCAGTCACTAGATATATTTCTATTAAGATTTCTTTTGCTTTTATAATGCAGTGTGCCAGGAAACAAATAGAGAGATCATTGCCAGTTGCCCCCATGTTTATTCCTATCTCAGTGTATTCACCACTGGAAGGCATCAATCTACACAACATTACTCCATAAAAGTAAATCTTCACACTGAGAAAGTGTGAAGATCGCAAATTGAAGTACCCGAATGACAACGTCCTATTTATCCTGTAATTATACACAGTTGCCTCCAGTGCCCTATTTTGATGTTGTTGTTGTTAACAATATGGCTCAATCTGCCTTTGCCTCACAAGAAAGTAAGACGTGCTGGGCTGATAGCAACCTTGGAAATTTTATTCCAGTTTTCAAATGCAAATTGGCTAAACTGATAAGACCTTTTTGCAGTTTGAGAAGCTGTGAAAACCTTGTGAACTTATATTCAAGCTAAGAATATTAACTTGACTTAAGAAATTCCATATTCCTATGCCTTACAACTACCTTTTTTCTGCCCTCTGCCTCATATACCTGCCAAGGGCATAAGAAGCAGATTTCTTTATCCATGACTACACTGTAATTTGAGAGGCAACCAAGCCACAGAGAATGAAATAACTGGAAGCAGGGTAAGGGGTGTTCCCCCTGTTTCTGCAGAGCAGTGAAAGGATAGGATTATTCCCTCCAAGCTCAGGACAGAAGGGACTGGAGAACTGAGAAGCACTCACAGAGGAAGCAACTCCTGGAGAAGAGAGACAAACAGGCTCATTGTCCTAGCAAAAATGACCTTCATTTGGCTACAGGATCAGCCAAGAGAAAAGAAATCCAACTGGCTGAAACGCACACAAATGTGTTATAATTCAGTAACAGTCCACAAAGAGGACACAACGCTCCTAAAGTCTCTGATCACACCCCAAAGATCCTGCAGATGGGTGAGGAAATCAGCCATGGAAAGTCAGTTTCATCTAGCTCTCACCTCCAGTCACCTCTTTTGCCCAGTTGAAATTGGAGAAATTTTGTATGAAGCCATTATAGACCTGATATGTTGCTTATTTCAACTTGCATGTGTCCCTGAACATCAAAATGTCCTCAAGGCTGCTGCAGTAAGAAATGTGGTATTTAAGCTAGTGGAGTATCTTGAAAGCTCAGCATTGACCCGGGGGCTCAATTGAGCCAACTAGGAGACAGTAACAGACAGACATCTGCCAAAAAGGCTAAAATCTAGTCACAATTGACTCTTATTCTCAGCCCATGGAATGTTTAGAGTATAGATAAGCAATTCAGATATCAACTGGAGCGCACCCCATAGGGTTGTTACCAGACTTACTTAGAATTAAAATGCTAGGCTATTTGCAATTACAGTCATGGCCTGTGCCTCACGTGTAAGGGTACAGCATTATTTTTCCAGAGTTTGGAAAGGAAAACTAATAAAAGAGTATAGTTTACTGGAGACAGAATGGTATTATCTGAATTCGGCATGGATGTGGGAATGAAATTTCTGCTCTTAAACACACAACTTTACAACCACAAATGCAATATTCAACCCTTAAAGAAACCCTGCAGAAATTCTAGGAGACACCAGCCCCTCCTCATAGTGCACCCCAATGCAGTCTTCCTCTTCACACACAGGTTTTCCCCCAAGAAAATCCTTAGCACCAGGTAGCTCCTGAAATTTCTACCTGAGACTACACAGCTGCTGAGCTCCCCTGATCTTCACACCCTTCCACTTCTTTATTCTTTTAGCTCCTTAATATTACACATCAGCAACAGGAAGACAAAAAGCTATTTTTTGCAGTTAAAAGTTGGCAGTGTCTAATGCACATGAAAGCAGGAAAGTTTAACTCTAGTCCCTAGGTTGCTGTCAAATGCATACATTGATTAAATATAACGAATGGAAGATATACACACTCAAATGTTAATAAAATGCTGCTTCTCCCACAGTCACCATCATCTAATAAAGGTCGTTTGATCTGTTTACAAAACAAATCATATTATTTTACACTCGTGGGTAGCATTTTAGTTGTAGGAGGCAATTTCATTCTAATTTAATGGCAAAGAGGCATGCCTAACTTAAATACCCATTATACCAACTCTCTGGCTTCAAGGAAATTGCATAATGTGAAGGGAGGTAGACACATCTGTGCTTGTTAAACTGTTAAAATTAATGTGTTTAAACTTTATTTAGTGTACACAATCTTATCCATTCTCCCAGAACTGCTTAACTGATGCTAGATTCTAATGAATATTTTTAATATCTGTTGCAGAGGAAGTGGAACATGTAGCATTCCTGATCAAAAGCACAAATCCAGCCATCCCTATGAAAGTTAACTCCAACTCCCATTTATCACTAAAGAATCCTACACCAACTCATAGTGTTTCTACCTTTAAATCCAGCTACTGTGCTCCATTATTATATAATTATCTATTCAAGCCTACATTTAATAATAAATTTCCTTGTAACTCTATAACTGGTATTTCATTCTTAATTGCTTGGTTTAAAGCAGTAGTTACAGAGACGCATTGAGATAATGGCCTGCTTATACTAAATGCTATATACACTACAAGAAATATCTGAACCTAAAGCATTTATAGACCAGATCACAGGAGAGAATCAAGGCACCATATAGAAGCTACTATGATGGACATTGTGATATCAGAAAACAGTGTGACCTTATATTTGTGAATACAGTTTGCTGTCTATATGTTCCTAGTAATTTCAGATAAGTAGTGTCTTTCATGGCTGTACCGTTACATACTCAGCAGAGCATCCAAAAGCAGTCTGCAAACTTCCTAATTGCCCTGGAGTCTGACGCATAGAAACACCAAAAGCTACACAACACCGGAGTCAGTCAAAGCCAGTCAACCTGGCATCAATAAAGCTCTCCGTTTCCTTAGCCAAATACTGTCTCAAACTAGGAAATGCCCCATGAAGAATACACTGCCTTTGTCTACAAAGCAGGTGTTTTAAGCACATCAAAATAATAGTGTATTAAATTAGTTAAGCAAGTATTCATGCTCCTTTGTGTTTGCCATGAGTACCTTAGCTCCATACACAGAAGCTGGTATTTCTGTTTAGGTTTTAAAATTGACTTATCGGATGAAGTTTTATAACACTAGCAGATAGAGAGTAAAACATTTGCCACCATCTACCTTTTATTGCTTGTTTTGTAGGCTACAAAGAGAGTAGAGGTTAATACTAAGAAGATACACTGTTTTTAGAGAAGCAGTTCTCTCCTTTGACTTTGTGTCAGTATATAGTCAAGGTAGGATCTTAAGTGGATGCATAAGTTGGCCTCTGTAGACCAGCTGTCATTTCTACATGTAAAAAATATGATCTTCTTTGTCTCCTTGTAGGTTCTCTTTCATGCCTATAATGCAGGAATGTGTAATGCATCCTGGCCAGCTGCAGGCAGCCCAACATCCAGTTACCACAGATTTACCTTTAACTTCCCAACACTCTGAAGAGCTGTCATTAGGAAGACAGTTTCTTCAATTTTCTTCCACACTAACTCTGAAAATTCCTTCCTTAAAAATACCTTAAGCCAGGAACAAAACACATGTAATTACAAGCAAGTGACAGCCTCTCTCTGCATATGTGTACACCAATTTAACAGAAAATATTTTTTACTGCCTCTGCAGGGCCAAAAATAGTGACTTCGGTCATGGTAAAGTTGAGATTTTTACCTTCCTTAACAGAGCACATAATAGGCCAAAGATAACAGACTTGAACATAATGACATTCTTAAGGGCATGCCTATGCAGCACAATAAAATTGTGCAGAGATACGCAAGCTAGATTAAGGACAAGTACTATACTTTAACACAGGCTTCTATTCCTAGTTAATCACTTCTGTTAAGAAGCTGGCAATTAGCATGGGTGTAATGTAGAGCTAATGCAGCCACATTGTTTCCATTAATAGCGCTCAGTCTACATGAAGGTATAAGGTGGGATGTGCGCTATTTGAAATCACCTTTAGAGACCCAGTTTACCCAGTAGCTTTTTTCCTTTTTGTGTAGTCAAACGTAATACACAAATTTAGATATAAAGTCAAATGCAGTGTGGAACAACCCTATGTTGCACTGTAAAGTTTTTGCAATCCTCTCTACCCTTGAATTTAACTTGTATTCAGAATGCCATATGCAGATTGATTTTGTTTGAAAGAAGACTCACATTCTGCTTTTTAACAGCAAAATTTAGTTTTGCATGTTAGTAGGTCCTCTTTCAAGCCTTCTCACTAGTGAATAAATAACATCTCAATGTTATTAAATAAACATCACAATGGTATTAAATAAATGTACTTTTTAAACCTACAAAAATATCTCCTGGGAAGTGACAGAGCTTCAACTAGCTGTCCGGGAAAAAAAAAAAAAAAAAAGTCAACAAGATGCAGCTTCCTTCTTGCTGAGGTTAGTAGAATGAATTCTCATTTAAAAAGAAAATTTTATCTTTCTAGTTAATACAGTTTATATTAGTCTTCTGTCAGAGTTGTCTTGCCTTCCAACTACATTTAGCTCACTACATGTTAGATAACGATGTTAAATTTTGATTCCTTTTTTTTATTTTCTTCAAATTTCTTTTTTCAATGAGGACCTAGAAGACTATCTTCAGGGACTTGAGTAATTTGTTCTTATACTTCCAATTATTGTCTTGCCTTTGCTAGGCTAAGTTCATAAAATCTTGTAAAGTTTACAACCATTTAGTAAGAAGAAAATGATTTCTTGCTGGCTTGATCAAGTGGGACCAGAGTACTTTGTCACAACCTCCAGAGAAATCAAAAGCAAAAGCTTGATGCTGCAGATCAAATACAAGCTATGCTTTTCATATTCTTCCCGATTTGTGAATTCTCACTGCACTTTTCACTCAACTTCAAAAACACGTAAATAAAAAGGTCTTCAGACTTCCCAGGCGTAGGCAGGGCACTGCACAGCAGATTAACCCTGCCTGCCACCTCCTGGCTGTGTAGCCCTTTCCAGATAGCTTTGGCCTCAAACTCCCTCCTCACATGCAGCTGGGAGGTCACTCATGTAAGAGGTTAGCAACAACTGCTACATGCTAATATGACTCCTAATATTACTCATGGAGCATCTGTTGAAAGTGGCATTGATTTTGTCTCAGCAGCCTTCAAAAAAACTATGATAGAAAGGCATCCAAATAGAGTCGGGTGCTCTCTGACTACCTGGGGAGAAGAAAAGTTGTTTTCAGTTTTCCTGGTGTTTTAAATGGCATGTGAAGTCCATCAGAAGTAGTACTCGAACTGCTACTCCTGTCTCTTTTCAATGCACTTCATCTGGGAGGAAAGGTAGTCTTATGAGAGCCAAGGCCACATTCCTGCTTAGTGGAGAGTCTACGCTGTGGCCAGCTGAGGTTCACTCGTGTTTCTAAGCACATGCAAGTGTGCAATCCCACTGACTTTCAGGTATCTTCATAAAAGAATGGAAAATGGCATTAGTCTCTCACTTTAAACCTTCATTTGTGCCTATTCATTTTTCTGTGCCACACATCTTTTACAAAAACACTAGCAATTGGAACAAGATTAACCACTACTCTCTAATGAAGGTCCTGTGCTGATAAAAAACTGCTTCTGAAGAAAATTTAGAATCCGTCAAATCTGTGACTTATTTTTGCTGTTCACAGCACATTTGAAATTTCCTGAGTTTTTATGTATTCAATACAGTTTAAGAATTTCTTTGCAAGTTGTTTTTCTGGGAGCCCATAAAGGGCCACAATGACTATTGTATTAACAAGTTGCTATTCTTTTATATTCAGAAAAAATAATGTAAGTAGAAGAACCACTATCTTGTGTGCTGCACAGGAATTCTACCAGCACACTAAGAAAGATCAAGAGGGAAGTTTTAGTTTTTAATTTTAAATTTAAATCACATTATACAGGAAAAATAAAGTAACACTAGATCCCCTAGTTATTTTTAAAAGTAAGTTTTATAGTTCATCTGGACGTAATAATACATGCTGTACAATACAGAACTACCAGAAAAATGCCCTACTTACGATGTATAATTGAAACTATGCTTACAACTGAAGTCTTCTGAAGAAATTTTCCAAGTTTGGTTGTTTGGCAATCCCCCTACTCCACAAATGGAGATTATAGGGAATGCTTAAAAAGCATTTATCCATCATGGCTTGGAGAAAGTCATTAAAAGAAAAGCACCATCGGAAGTTCTGTGCAGGATGATGAAGGTCCAAAAACTACAGAGGGTTAAAGCTATTAACTTCGATTACTAAGACCAAAATAATTATAAAAAGTGTAGTTACCTGCTAAGTTTCTTCATTTAAGACACAGAACAGAGACTTTCTCGTCATGCCATTTCATGCTAATTCTCTGAGAATGACAGATATTACAGATTATTTAAAATCATCCCTTCTCTTTGAAATTTAGAAAAAATGCATCTCCATTACTATTTGGTTTCCTAAACCCATTTGCCTCTGTTAAAGAAAATCTAGACTGAGTTAAATTAATTTTCTTGCTTCTGCATGTTTCCTCTATTCTCTTTAACTTGAGAACTGGTCATATAAACCTTCTGACCCTGTACAGGGCCAGTAATGCCATTCTCCATGTGTAGCAGAGGCAGAAGACAGTCATCTCCAAAGGACTGTGCCCTGACAACTGCAAAACCACTTGACAAAATGCAGTGCTCTTCATAATGTAGCCAGATGGCTGTGCTGAATACCTGTTGATAAACAACTAAAATATCTGTCCCTCTAGAATCAGTTAGTGATAATTGAAGCTTAGGAAAAGAAAAAAATAATCCATGCAAACAATTGACTAATACAAGTACATTTTTAGTTTGTGGCCTTCAGAATTCTGAAGGTTTAATAATACAATTTTAAGGGTGTCAAATGAGGCATGATTTAGAAAAATGACTTTGCATATGCTATGTAGCAATCCACAAGGATGTACTTACTGAAGGTTTCACATTTTTCTTTGTAAGTTATCAAAAAATTGAAAGTGACTGGCTAGATAAATCCACTGCCTTACGTATTTCATATTACATTATATTTAGCTAGTTATATTTCTGTCACGGAGCAACCATGGAAAACCTCTGATAAATCCTGATCATTTCATATCAATTAAAATGCATCATTGACCCTGCAAGGATGAAGAATTATCAGGTCATGGAGCTAACATATTGTTAAATTTTATGGTTAATCAGATTATTACAGACCATAAATATTCATGGTAAAGTGAGACAGTTTCCATGCACAGTCACAGGTACAAAGAGACTAAACTTGTGAATCTGTATGGGCATTGTTAACATTGACACTGTTGGCAGCTCTTTGAAAAGTAGGATTTGACAGAATTGTCTTTACAAACTTGGTCACAACAGTTATATAAGGTCCCTTTATTCAAACCGTTCCTGCTTTGACCATAACTCCAGTCCATATACATGACTATACCAAAAATATTCTAAAAACGTACCATCTGAAAAACAAATTTGTTAAACTACACTATTCCCCTCCCTTGAGTTCTCCCAGAATTATCAAAACAGTAACTTCTGCTCTGGGTCTAAAAGACTAATATTAGGCTATTTGGGAATTAACTTCACAGAATATTCTGTTGTTATTGCCCTTTGGACAGGGAAGAGCTACGGATGTCATCTATCTGGACTTCCGTAAGGCCTTTGACACAGTCCCCCACAACATCCTTCTCTCTAAATTGGAGAGATATGAATTTGGTGGATGGACTGTTCGGTGGATAAGGAATTGGCTGGATGGTCACATCCAGAGAGTAGTGGTCAATGGCTCGATATCTGGATGGAGATCAGTGATGACTGGTGTCCCTCAGGGGTCCATGCTAGGACCAGTACTGTTTAATATCTTCATCAATGACATAGTGGGATCGAGTGTACCCTCAGCAAATTTGCAGATGACACCAAGCTGAGTGGTGCAGTTGACACGTCTGAAGGATGGGATGCCATCCAGAGGGACCTGGAAAAGCTCAAGAAGTGGGCCCATGTGAACCTTATGAGTTTCAACAAGGACAAGTGCAAGGTCCTGCACCTCGGTCGGGGCAACCGCCGGTAGCAATACTGTCTGAGGGTCAAAGGGATTGAGAGCAACCGTGAGGAGAAGGATCTGGGGGTACTGGTAGATGAAAAGCTCGACATGAGCCAGCAATGTGCTCTCGCAGCCCAGAAGGCCAACCGTATCCTGGGCTACATCAAAAGAAGTGTGGCCAGCTGGTCGAGGGAGGTGGTTCTGCCCCTCTACTCTGCTCTGGTGAGACCCCACCTGCAGTACTGCGTCCAGCTCTGGGGTCCTCAGCACAGGAAGGACATGGACCTGTTGGAGTGGGTCCAGAGGAGGGCCACCAAAATGATCAGAGGGATGGAACACCTCTGCTATGAGGAAAGGCTGAGAGAGTTGGGGTTGTTCAGCCTGGAGAAAAGGCAGCTCCAGAGAGGCCTTATTGCAGCCTTTCAATACTTAAAGGGGGCTTATAAGAAAGATGGAGACAAACTTTTTAGTAGGGCCTGTTGTGAGAGTACAAGGGGTAATGGTTTTAAACTAAAAGAGGGTGGATTCAGACTAGATATAAGGAAGAAATGTTTTACATGGAGGGTGGTGAAACCCTGGAGCAGGTTGCCCAGAGAGGTGGTAGATGCCCCATCCTTGGAAACATTCAAAAACAGGCTGGATGCAGCTCTGAGCAACCCGATCTAGTTGTAGATGTCCCTGCCAATCGCAGGGGGGATGGACTAGATGACCTTTAAAGGTCCCTTCCAACCCAAACCATTCTATGATTCTAGGACAGTTACTGCTTTAAGGATGAATCTAACTTGAACATCTTTTTTAAAAAAAGACAGCTTCAGAAGAGCAACGAAGAACTAGTGGGAGACAGGAACTGGAAAATCCCAGTCTAGATGTGGCTTAAAATTGGACTAATCTAATGTAAAAGCTTCAGTATTAACCATCATTCTTAGATGTGCTTTACATGTCATGTACAAAGCCTCCCCTTTACAAACTGCTTGGTAATCTGCATGAGGGAGAAAAATCTTTCACCGTTAACATGCAGCTACAACACATCAATTAAAAAAAATCACAGTATAAATACTGTAAACCATAAACACTTATGAATAATTCTGAAGGTTGAAAAGTTTATATGCAAATAAGAGGAAATGTTAATTGCTCCCTTTTCAAAAGAAGCTATTTCCTACCGATACTGATCTCCAGGTTTTAATACTTCCTTAATTCTACTCTTGGTATATTACAGGCTGCAGAAACAGCACCTAATTTAATCTGAGGTGCACACAACTCATGCTGAGGCCAGACTACACTTGATATGGGAACACAGAAACTTTAAAAGGCAAAAATGGTGATCCATGGAGAAATAACGTGGGGAAGATTGCAGTGCACAATGCTTTACTTTGCATTCCAGAGAGGTTATTCTTCCTCAAATTTTTAAAATATTGCACCTAAAAGGACATTCTTAAAAGATGTCCCCAACAACAAACACAAAATTTGCCCACAATGTAATTTATTCAGATATAGGCCTAGAGAGCTAACATCAAGAACCATAGGTTTTGAGCATCATACCTCTCTGATAGTTTGGGAGGCTGTTTTACAAGACGGTTGTCTTATGGCTATAATTAACATGTATCATAAATAGTTGCATTACATAATTCTGCTTTCAGGTAGTTGTGGGAAGCCCACTGCTTTTCTTTTTCAGGATACAAATCTATAGCAGGTCACAGAGCCCTTATCTGTCTTAGTGATAGAAGCCTTAAGTTTGTAAGTTCTGCCAACTGTTTGAATCAAGGCTAGCTGAAAACAAGGTCTCTTGCAGATTGCTCCTGTCAGATCATGGGACCAATGAGGGCAATGCCTTTATGACAGAGTTCCATTTTGCCACAAAGGCGGCACTACGTCCTATTTTCTGGAACACAGCAGGAGGCAGCATTTAGGCTAGAGAGCCCTGCTTAAGCAAGACCTTGTAGCAAAGAAACTCAGCTCTTTCAGGGCTAGGCTGCCTTCTGTGTCTGCTGGTAAATTCTTTCAGTTGTGCTCATCCTTTCTACCCTGTGTTCATAAATGAAGCCTTTGAAAAATAGTAAAGGCTAGCCAAACTTCTCTTCCAACTATACCTTGCATTTTTCTGGGCGATGGCAGGGAAAAGTTGGAGCTGATAGTTTCCAGAACCAGCACTGACCTATTTTCTACAACTATTTTAAGATGAGAAGTAGATATCACCATCGCTTAACAATACCCTACCAATCTGGCAACAGTGCAAGTGTCCTTTATTCTAGGTCAGGAGCAGCCCCACGGAGATCAGACTGGTTACAGTAATATTGGACTCACTTAGTACAAGAACAAGCCTTGACCATATACAAACACATTTATGTTTTCATACAAACTATGAAGTAATCTAGTCATTCAGTGGCATTTGATTTTTTTTAAAAGTCCAGCTTCATATACAATGCAGAATTTAAACGTCATGTTTTCTGTTGCTTTTAAAACAGGAATTTCTATGTTGTCCAGCTCTTTTGAGTTGCTTGAAATATTCTACCATCTGAAATCAGAGTGCCTTGGCACTAAGGGATCCTCACAACTAGAGCCGGAGGAAATAAACAAGGTGTTCTTTCTGAAACAAACCCCAGTTTTCACTTAGCAAAGATACAGCAACATAAAGCACTTAGCGTTTTCAAAAGGAACTACAGGCGCTTCATTTCATAGCAAAACATACAACACTCAAAGCAACTGAACATTTGTTATGAATTTTAAGATGTGTGTAATAACCTGCATCTTCAAGAAGAGGTTGAATATTGTATCTCCCTTTAACATGAATATAAACAGATATCAAGGAAGCAACTGAAACAGGAAAAACTATAACCCCTTAAAGAAATACAATTCAACCTGAGTGCCACGTGTTTAAGCCAACAAAAAAGAAGAGGGAGCATTCACTTTGTTACCTGGCAGTCCATCATCTAGCAGACTAACTCAGTCCCCTCCTCTTCTGTTTCACACATATAAAACGTTCTCTTCTCACCCCAAACTTACTTACATTACAACTAGTTTCCTCAGTTTCTAGCCATTAAACAAATTATCTGAAAACAGATAAGGTCAGCACTTCTTTCAGGTGTCACATACATAACTTATAAAGGCATCCTACTAAAAGCAGTGAGTTGTCCAGCATATCTGCCATTCTCTCTTCAAAGGGACAGTAACAGACTAAAGAAAAAGGACATACACATTAGAAACCTTTCAACCTGTCAGGCCAACAGAGAATGAGCCATTTTACCTACTGTTGTTATTTATTCAAATTTGAGATGAGTAAAGACACCCACAGCGGAAAACACCAGCAATTGAAAAAGAATTGCTGTACTTGTAAATAAAATTCATTCCATTTAACAGCTCTGTTGTCTACATGTTCTACAACACTCAGAAAGAAAGGTTATTTCTTTTAACAGCTTCCTTTGAATCCAGACCTTTCAACAGCCTGCACTATGGTTTCCACCTATTCCACTATAGGTGGAATCCAAAAACCAGCAAGTCCCTACACCCTTTCCTGATGAAATACTTGTTCTCCCTTCTCCATCTTCCCTCACCCCTGCCCTGAAGAAGCAAGAAACATGCTACTACTTTCTGCTACAGTAAGTCATCTGCTGCAACCCTAGGGTAAGCTGATTTTTCTATTATAGACCATGCACCAGCCCTTCCCATAAAAGTTTAATGGAGGTATGGGACACTGATGATACCAAGGAAAGGATTAGTTGTGCGGAGGAGATCTGGAGGCATGCCACAAGGGCTGCAGAAGGGAGTGCTGGAACACAAGTACAGGGCAGTTGTCTGTGGCGAAACCTCCTTTTGGGGCTCATTCCCTATGCAAGCAGAACTGCCATGCAAAGTGTGTCGAAACCTAGATTAGCATTAGCAAAATAACTAGGGGAAAATTGATTTAAATAATTAAATGAAATTGTTGAAAGAGGCTTTCTAGTTGCTCATGGAAGAAGAATTAACTTAAGACATTTAAATTACAATTCTGTAATTGACACATGCGTATTTTTTAAAAGGGTGTAATCATCTTGATGTCAGACACTCAAGACTTGTGCCAAAAAAATAAGAATAGCTTACAATTGGCACTTTCCACACAATATTTTAATGGCAAGATTAGATACCCATGTTGAATTATCAGCAGTTTTCTGCAAGACAAAAGCCATTTCCACACAATTATCCCTCTTCTCACATCATTTCTAGGACTTTCTTCCATGACACATGGTGTAGAGCAGCACAGTCCCCTTTCTGACTGTGAAGATCACTTTCCTATATCAGAGTTAGCAGTACAGTGCACCACAGACCCCTTCTGAGCACCTAACAGATGAGGTGGCACACACACTAGGCTCCCAGCTAACCAGTTCATTGCAGATGTGGTGCCTTAAAGCACAACACACATGGAAATCAGATGCTTGTAGGCAATACCAATCTTATTACAACCATTCAAAGACAGTATGCATGCAGTAACATACAAGTGTATACCTGAAAAAGGCACAGGAGGGTCAAAGGAAAGACTGTTGGGAACAGACTACAAGGGTAGTTTCCTTGTTCAAATATAGTAACTGTTACAAAGTATGTAAAAACTAAGGACACAGTGGTCTGCAAAAGCCTTTCAAGCAGTACTACTGCTCTGATTTGGAAGCTACTATAAACCTAGAAGTGGTAGCTTATGGCATCAGAAACTACAACAACATACTATCCACAGCTGTGCGTGTACAGTGGCAATGAAGCGCTCAGCTTGTCTAGGCAGATAAAAATCAGACTTGGATGGTTACAAATGCCTCTGACTTTGAGGGCAAGGTAAAAAAGAGACAATCTTACTGGTACTTCATGGAATAGGAAGCATAGGAACACACATGTTAGAAGCGACCTCTGGAAATCATCTGGTTCAACATGTTGCTCAAACCAGGTTCATCTAGATCAGGCTCCTCAGGAACTTGTCCAGTTGAGGCTTGAATATCTCCAAGTAGAGACATCCCAGAAAAAATTAACTCATGGCCTCTCTCTAAGCCCATCAGTCCCACCCAAATTTCCACTTACTGTCACATTCACCTACCTCACCAATTTGGTGAGAAGAAAACAATGGAAGACTGTGACAAGGGCCTTGCTAAAGTTCAAGTATACAACACCCACTGCATCCACAGTGTCAGTCACTTCATCACAGAAGAAGCTGGGTACACGGGCTGCACAGGATTTGCTGTTGGTAAATCTGTGCTGACAGCTCCTAGTCACTTTCTCCTCCTTCCTGTGGCTGGAAGTGGTTTCCAGGAGGATTTGCTCCATGGCCTTCCCAGGGATGCAGAGGGGCAGACCAGCCTGTCATTACCTGGGATCCTGTCTTCAGCCTTCTTGAAGATGGGTGCAACATTTGCCATTTTCTCCTTCATCAGAAACTTCCCCAGGTGTCGTGACCTTTCAGAGATGGTACAGAGCTGCCTCCAGGGACATGAGTCAGCTCCCATAGCACCCCTGGGTGAATCCAAGGTGCCACAGACTTGTCTGTGTCCCAGTGGGTGAAATGCTCCTTAACTCCATCCCTTTTTCCCCTTGGGTAGTGTCATTCCCCCAGACTCTGCTAGGAGGCTCAGGGATACGAGGGCAGGCTCCATCAGTGAAAACAAAGAAAACCAACAATAATAAAAAAAACAGTTGAGCACTTTGATCTTTTTCTTTGTCATAAGGTCTCCTGCCCCCACAGAGCAGAAGGGCTACATTTTCCTTAGCCTTTCCTTTTACTGTTGATGTGCAACAGGAAAGCTTCTCTATGCCCTTCATTGCCTCACCAGTTTCAGCTGCAGCTGAGTGTTGACTTTCCTCACCCCACCCTCCACACTCAGGCAATGGGTACCCTCCTGGTAGCTCTTCCTTCTTTCTAGCTTGTCTTCCATTTCCTTTATGCATTTGTGACTCCCCTGAGTCTTGCAGTCCCCTGGACACCTCCATTCTGCCCATGGAGCCCTCACTTCCCTCAGGTTATGGGAAACCTCCCTCTAGTTTGCAGGCCTCTTCACAGAATTAGCAAGCCTCTTTCCAAGGAGGCTCCTGCCCCACATTGTCAGATGTATCCCATTTCTGTCAAGCAGTCTTCATCCTTTGAGGAGGGTCCCCAGCATGACCATATTTGAATGGCCACAAGAACTTTAAGGTCAAGGGATAGGATTTCTATTTCAAACTGATGTGCAAACCTCTGGATTCTTAAAATCCTCTCATCAGGCTTACTACTCAGACAGGAAGAAACTCCAATTCCATCCAAGGTGAAAATTAAGAGTGCAAAATATATAAAGATATGAATATATAGTACACATGAACACATACAACCACTCAACTTACATGTTATCTTCCTGAATGACTGTAGACTGACATCACAATTAATTTTAGCAACAGAAGTATAAACCATGCAAGTTGATTCAACACATTTCTGTAGTCTAGGAAAATTGTGTAATCGTATAAGAAGCTATTGTGTTTTGAACAGCTAAAAGGCATATATAAGGGAATTCTGTTGCAGGCTTCAAAGACTGGTCTGCTGTTGTCTGTTTCTTACACACTACTCTGTAGTGCTTCACAAAGCTGCTTGCAGTCCACTTAAACACCACTTCCACAATATCTTATAAAATCCTTGCAATGACAGCGATTTTCAGACACTGGCTATCGTCTTGATGTCTCCTGTTCTGTTCTTGTGATAGGTTTGTAGTATTTCACAATCAGGATGCAATAGGAAGCACTTATTGTCTCTGCTGCACAAACAGAAATTCTGTAAATCCTTCTGGTTTACAGATGCTTTTTGATTACAAAGGATGAGATGCAATGACTCAAATGTCACTTTTTTTTCAAATTGCTGCCAGACAGCTTTGATTATTTACAGCTTCATACCGCAACTTCCATATCCTACTGTACCAACATAAGCTGGAAAAAGATGATTTGAATATCTCACACAATGCAAAATGCCATCCCATATTTTCCTCAAGAACATGGTACAAAATCTAGAGAGCACTGAGAGGACAAGACTGATTGCATGAATGTCAGCAATGGGAAATGATACAATGACTAAATGTTGAAATACTACAAGATCGGCAATGATCTCCTTCCTCTTATTCAAGAGAAAATCCACAGCACCTACACTTGAATCCTCATGGTCTTTTAGCCAATACTGAGCTGGAGTCTCCTCTCAGTGTATTTAATCCAAATACAGAATAAATATATCTTAAGTGCGAAGACTAAGTCTGTCTTCAACATCCAGTTATTCCTTCCAAGCTGAATAAAACCACTCCAAAGAATTTTAAAGAATTAAATAAATTGGAATGTTATCTACTTGTTTTGGAGTAAAGTGCATCCATATACATCCCTTTTCGAGGGGAATATTTTTATTTATCCCCTAGGTACTGGAAAAAGAACAATAAATGTCTTGGTGTATAAATAATTATAGTTATAGCTAACAATAGAACTGCTCTGCTATTACAAAGCACAGTAAGACAAGTAATGGAACCTGTGGGCTTCATGATTTATGAATAAAAACCCTTAAGAGTTTCAAGTCCATTTGGAAACAGAACAGGAACGGAGCTTTAAAGATTTCTTGTATCTAATCCTACACCATCATTAACAAAAAGCATTACTCACTCCCTGATCTGTATTTCTGGTATGGCCTCTTCATCAGTCTATGAATGCAGATATAAAGCTGTCCATCATCTGTACGGAAATGTTCTACAACATCTTTTAAAAAAAAAAAGAAATCAAAGCAGCAGCTGAAACTTGGTAAGCATTTAAGGAATGAATATTGCAGCAAAAGCACAAACATGACAACTCTCCTGGAGATTAAAAGCAAATATACCATGCACTGCTAATTTACCGGTTTACCTCACATATTTGCAGGGAACATTTACCAATTAAATTATAAGGATCAACAGCCTTACACCAACAAGGCAATTGAAATATCACTGTGAAGAAATTTTCATCTGCAAACTTCTTCCAATTTACATTCTTAAAGTGAAGAAATAACAAATTGGTCTGTAAAGCAGAGCAATGGAGTAGACAGAAATGGTTTTAAATTGCCACTTGAAGCACAATCTGTCTTCTTGGAGGGTTCTCAGCCATTCCAAGGGCTAAAGCACTGGAAGAAGAAGATTTTCAGATGTTGTTTTCCCTGCATGACCTTGAACAACTGTTGTCACCTCATCTGTGCCTCAGTTTCCTGCCACACAGAGAAGGCAGAATGAACAAAAAGCTATACCAGCTCAGCTGAGACACTGAATGGAAAGCATTCCTTCAACACAAGTGACAGCAGTCATATATTCTCGTCTATGCCTTTTCTTTGTGTAGTCCCTGCCACCTTTAATGCTTGACAAAATAAATGGCCTACTTGGCTGATTTTATTCATAAAATGAGGCACCTTGTAAACACTCTTAGGCAAAGACATTTTGTATTTGCATCTTAAGCCTCTTCCAGCAGTAATGCTTATTTCCTCCTCGGAACCCCCCAAGCTTAAAATCAGATCTAGGTATAGAAGAGAGTATAGGAGTTAGGTCCTTCCTACACCTCCTATATCACCTACTGCTGGTGATTTACTGCCAGTTAACAACTGCATATGCAATATTTTCTGAAACAGCTTCTCCAGTCACCTGAACATATATGACATTGCCTATTTGTTCTTAAAGAGAACAACAAAAAAAAAAGCCTCTTAAAGAGGCTTTAAGTCAATGCAAAATAAGCACTCACATCATTAATTTCAGCATATGTGATTGACTATTGTATACTGCTTTAAAACATTCGCTTGAGCTAGTAAGCTAGACACTTGCCCCCTTGGCCCTCAAGGGTTAGCTGGCTTGTACAAATAGTGTAAGGGTGAAAAATAAAAATAAAATCAGCAAAAGTTGATCACACGGGTTGTTTTAATTTTGTACTTACGCTGAACTGATACTTTTAAATTCCAAGTACTATTAAGAGTACCAACACTGCTCAAACTTTGTTTTATATATACACCACATGTATATAATTTCAGTGAATTTTAATATAAATTTTAGTTTCAAGAACTTTAAATTCTATAAACAATTTTAGCGCATCTTTAATTACTTTCTACTAACATAAAGACAAAAAGTTTCTAAAAATATACCTTGCATATATATTCCTTAAGGAACCTTTCAATTTCCCTCCATACAGTTAGCCCCTGTTGACGACAGAAAAAAAAAACCCACAAAAATTCTGATAATCTCATTGCTTCATTTTCTGTAAAGGCTGCATTGCTTGCAACACAGGAGCATACATGCAAACAAATCAGTAAGTTCCACTTCAGATAAAAAGAAAGCATTTCTGTAGTCCTGTGCCCTAAATTCTGCTTTAACATAAGGTGATCAAGAGGGCCAAAAGTAATTTCACAAAATCTTGAAAAAAGACCTGATGCCATCTTATCTTCTCTTCCCTTCCCTTTCCTATCTAAATGTAAATACAATTTGTGTCACACATGCTCATTGCCATACACAGGAAATTAGCCTCCCTTGGAATTCATCTTTGAGAGTCATCAGAAGGGCAAGAGTTCAGAGACATCAATAAATTACATCTCAAACCGTACAGAGACCAACACGGGATGTAGGAAGACAAAATGGCAAATTTCTTGACTAAGCTGCAAACTATTTATAACATTTCAAAAGGCTTATTTCACTAATGTATGAAATAAGTTGCAGTAATGGTTTAATTTAGAAAAGTCAGCAACTATTCCCGGTCAAAAGCACTTCTCTTCTTTATTCCTCCCCTATGGGAATATTTTGGCAACTGGAGTAAATGCTAAGAAAAGGTGTGTGAAGCCCTCATGCTGCCAGCAGCTCTCCGTGGATGGAGCTGCTCCCCACAAGGCCCTCACGGGTCCTACCACACCCATCCCAGACCCTCAAACCATGTCATCAGATGCCGATTATGGAGCACCACAAAAATTCAACTTTTCTAGTTGAGAGCTGAGAAAAAGACTGTGCCATTAACATTGGCATGTTTTGTTGGCTCCCAAACAGCCTGTCCAGGGAAAGAGTAGAAATCAGGCAACATCACCGTTCCTGGAGTGGAGCAATTCCTGAAACAGAAGCCAATGATTCCCACCTTAATGTTACAAGTTTTATTTGCACAGGACAACCAGAGAAACAGCAGAAATCCACTGCAGACAGATGTTTACAAGTCACAGATCATGAGCAGGGTTACAAGCCTCTAAATGAGTCATGGGCTGTGTCCCTGGGGTTCCAGCACCTACCGTAGAAAGTATAATACCTAAAAAAGTCAGATTCAGGGTTTGTTGTTTTGTTTGTTTTTTCTTTTTCCCCCTCATCATCTTTTAAAAGTCACTGTCTTTCAGAGGTATTTCTACATTAAAATGGTCTTTCCACAGAGAAAGACAGTACGAGCTTGGCTAAGACATTCATATATACATTTTCTTCCCTCTGTCATTTTTGTAGGTGAGGCTTTCACAAATGCTAGCAAGGCTTCTTGTTTTGACTGCACAAGGGAAAACAGCCCCTGGCAACAGAACTGCAATTGCTTCGTGAACACTGTGGTAAGAAAACCGGAACATAGCCCATATTTCATGACTTTCTAAAGACCTTGTATCTGGAGGACACTTATCTTCAAGAAGTAGTTCACAAAGAGATTCATATATTTCCTACCTAAAAACATTAATGTATATTCTATTTCAAGCCACTTAATGGCTGAAAAAACTAAAACTTAAAGGTAGTATGTACCACAGTACCGTATTCACCAAAATGTCTTTTTTCTTTAAGCAGCAAGTGCAACAACTGATTTGCTTCTAGACAAATGTTATATTTTTAGGTGAATTACTTTAAAGGTATCTAAATTGTTTTTTTATGGAAAGATTTTTTTTATTTTAAGGCAAAAGTGCCAGATTTCATGTTTGAAAACATATTTCAATAAGTCTAAGTTTTCAGAAGTTGGCCTAGACACTCTAATCTGCACAGACAACCATGGAAAATGCAGGAAGTGCTCAAATAATGACTGTTTTCTGACTACGTATATGCAAACCAGAGGATGCACAATATTACAGTGCTCTGATTTATGAAAAGATGGCTAAGTTTTCTCAAACCGGTCAGGGTACGAAATGCCAGGGCTGGGCAATTTGTGCCATTCCACTGAGTGATTTTTCCTGAAAACTAACTTTGCTTAAAGGCTGTTATCTGTGGGAATCCTGCTTGGTCCCTTGTATTTTTATTGGTAATATTAAACAATTAACAGAAAAGCCAAATCAGAAGTTTTCTGTACTAAAGACTGAAACCCATCACGACCGGCTTTTGGACAGTTGGATTCCCTGGACAAAAGGACTGACAGGCCAAGAGTAATACTATGCTCTTTTATTAGTGCAACAGCAGGAACAGGATAACACTTATTAAAGTCAAGCCTGTTGTCTGCAGAAATACCAACACTGGCTACACGTAATATTGCTAATAAAAATGTTATTATCCAGAGAAGCAGTGGCTTTTTCGGCCATTCTTTTTCTTGGAGGAGCTTCACTGAGGTTATCTGAAGAATTTCAATAGATTCAAATGACACTTTACCCACCATATACACAAAACCTCCAAGTTATTCCTCTAGAAAGTAATAAAATAATTTGGAGAACCTACAACAGGATACATAAGTATGTACATACATAGGTATATAGGATTCCCTTCAGCCTTATTTCTGTATAGCAAAACTTCTTTGTGAATTTATGGACTTCAGTTTAAGGGATTGTTTCAGACATGATTTATTGGTCTTATTTACATATAACTATGGGAGTGAGTATTCCTTCTCCCACTTCTCCACCCTCACATATACACGTTAACTAATTATGTGAGAAGTAGATGCCCTGGATTTAAGTATCTTCTTAGACACCAGCATGCAAAAGGAAGCACTGGCATTTCAGGACACCAGAAGAAAGCTGTATTGGTAGATGGTACTGTACTCTTGCATTACAGTGGTCAGATATGATCCCATAGCAATCAAATTTCTCATAAGTTACTGCTTAAGTTTTGCACAAAAAATTATTCAGTTGTTCATAAACAAAACCTTTGGTGTTATGGATTTAAAGATGTATTCAGTACAACTACAAAAAATGTCTTCAAATGATCATGCAAAGGCAAACTTCCACAGAATACACAATCACCTGGGACATGGCAACCCTGGATGTACATACAGACTGAGGAATGAGAGGCTGGAGAGCAGTCCTGCGGAGAGGGATCTGGGGGTTCTGGTCGACGGCAAGTTGAACACGAGCCAACAGTGTGCCCTGGCAGCCAAGAGGGCCAACTGTGTCCTGGGGTGCATCAAGCACTGTATTGCTAGCCGGTCGAGGGAGGGGATTGTCCCGCTCCACTCTGCACTGGTGCAGCCTCATCTCGAGTACTGTGTGCAGTTTTGGGCGCCACAGTGCAAATAGGATACAAAGCTACCAGAGGGTGTCCAGAGGAGAGCCATGAAGATGGTGAAGGGTTTAGAGGGGAAGCTGCACAACGAGCAGCTGAAGTCACTTGGCCTGTTCAGCCTGGAGAAGAGGAGACTGAGGGGAGACCTCATCGCGGTCTACAGCTTCCTCACAAGGGAAGGAGGAAGGGCAGGTGCTGATCTCTTCTCCCTAATGACCAGTGATAGGACCCGAGGGAACAGCAGGAAGATATGCCAGGGGAGGTTTAGGTTGGACATAGGAAAAGGTTCTTCACCCAGAGACTAGTGGAGCACTGGAACAGGCTCCCCCAGGAGGTAGTCACAGCACCAAGAATAACAACATTCAAGAAGCATTTGGACAATGCCCTCAGACATATGGTGTGAATTTTGGGGTTGTCCTATGCAGGGACAGGAGTTGGACTCAATGATCCTTGTGGGTCCCTTCCAACTCAGGACACTATGATTCTATGATCAGCATAGACATGTTGAAGGAGAACGGACAGGACTGAGTTTGATTACCCTTTAAGAATAGTGTAAGCTTCTGATCTGAGAAATGCCAGAGGTGCTCCCAATTTTCAGAAACCCGTCGGTTACTTAGCTTTAATACAACAAGGTCAAAACATTTGGTGACATGAAACTTCACATACACACATGTGCATACACCAACTGTAAAAAATATTTTGGTTCGCACGATTTCTGCAACAGCATGTGTGTGATATATTGGCTCTATTAAGAAACAAGCTTTTTTCCCCACTCCAGGGGTGAGTGAATAATTTACATACTTTGCACAGCTGGACAAGTGTGTGAAAAACAGCACTTTGTACAGCTTACGTGTGTGCCAATCAACACACAGGCTGCTAGACAGACAAGTTGCTACAGCCTCTGGGATACTTGTTAAACAGAGAACACCACTTTACCAGGTTACCTCCTTCCATCAGGACTTCTCCCACTATACAGTACCAGCTGGAAAAACCTTAACAATCCACACCAGAGTAACTTTGAATTAAGTAAAAGATTGGAGATTCCTTTTAAGAAATGAAACAGAAATCACCTTCCTTGAACTGAGCCACTGATGAAGCAGGTCTGCTCTGCTCCACTCCAGCTCACAGCCTGACCAGGGACACCCAGATGCCACATGGGAGCTCTCCAGGTCACCTGCATGGCAGGCACAAAAACCAGGGTGACTGCCCAATTTGAGTCCGTACAGGTGTGGATGTTTGTGAAGTATTTAAGTGCGAAAGCACCCAGATTGTTAGGCACCCTAATAACGCCTGCCACTGAAGAGCGCCAGCAGCCAGAACATCCCTCTCTGCATCTGCTCCATTGTAGCAGAACATAGCAAACTGGGTCCGCAGATCTGTCCCTCACTTCAGCCACAGACCGTTTTCCTTGTTTAAACTGTGATTGTCTTTATGTGAGCAAAATTGACAGTTACGGTGATGAACAATGACAATGCCATTAATAGGCTCCTGCTTAAATCTCTCTATTAAACATAGGCCCTCATAGAGGCAGAGTCTATGGTGTCACTTTAACAAAAGCTGACTGATGTATTAATGAGAGAGACTCATTAGCAAAATTAGATCTGCTGTTCAGCAAGGGCTGATGGTATCACCCTATTTGCGTTAGAAGTGCGCCCGTTGGCACCCAGTATTTCTGGCAGAAGACTGTTGAGGATAAATGCTAACCCTTCCCTCCATAGCACAGCAGCTCTGATTTAAAAGTGCTACAGCAAGTGCAACAACCCAGCGTTTGGCTGACAATTAGCAAATACTTTCTGCTGGTAGTGGGCCCCCTGCAATGCATATGTTTAGAAGAAAGCTTTAAGCATGAATGATAGGCTCTGTGTCTGACTCTGAGTGCCACTGCTACATCTGTTACCAGTGCATTTGGCTAGTGTCCCCTTGTCACTTTTCTGAAATACCAACAAAGAAAACACAGATCCTTTGGGCAAATGAAGTAGAGGTGCAAATTGCAGTCACACCTCCCTGTCGCATTGCAGCATCAGTTTTTGTCTTCATAAACAACACAGACTCACTTGCCTACTCATGGCAAGTAGCCACAGTTCACGCTTGCAATAGGGATCAGTCGCAACAGATTACCATTGGGTTTCATGCTATACTGTAAGAGACAAGCTTCTGCACAGGAGGAAAAAAGGAAGGACCTCAATTTTGTTATGGATCTGAATTTGGTGCTATACTTCTGAAAAGGTCCCCTCACTCACCCCTACCATGACCAATGGTGTCCTGTGTGCATGTAGGGGGAGTGACTGCATTGCTACAAGTGGTGGTCAAGTATCTGACAGCTTATTGTAGGTTTTGCTATGATCCAAGCAAAGAAGCTACTGTTTACAGAGGGGGTAGATGCAGCTTCTGATAAATTAAACCTCCTGAGGGGAGAAAAAAAAGAAAACCCCCGGAAAAAGAGCACTTGGACATAAGAGGTCAAGTCAAGTAGACTTTGAAGTGCTCACTGAATGGTTCACAGAACACCCACAATCTCCCTCCCTACTTTTCCCCCAACCCCTAAGGTCCCTGCAATGACAATTTTGGCTGGCATAAGACACATTTTCACAAACCAGGTAAGTTAATGATGCAGCGCTACATAGATGCAAGGAATCTTGGGAGGCCTGAACACTTAACTTGGAACACTTAACTTTGATTGTATTGCAGTTATAAAAGCTTGAAAATGTAAAATTGATGTGAGCAGGTCACATTTGATTTTGGTTTTGTAATGAGCATATTTAGCCCAGTGTTAAAGAAAATATTTAGCTTTAAAGGGGACAACACTTTACTACTGATTATATTTAATTTACATCTAGATTACAATAATTGCTTAGCAATTAAAAATTTTCAATCATGCTTTGTTGGATAGATTTTCACACATACCATGTACAATCCTGATACTAACAGGATTTATGTTTTTTATTTATTTCTCATGTAGAGAGAAAAATATTTCACAGCCACTAACTGGTTCTATTCTAGAAGTGTCTAATACAGAATACATGAAGCTGAATTAGCACTAGTGCTGCATGAATACGGCTTATTCTTTGGAAAAATATCAGATGCAGGGAATTTGAGTTAACCACACAGTACTGGTGGACATGAAATTACTTTGGCCTCAGAAGCCTCAAGAAGGAAATTTGAGATAAATGAAACTCCCTTTTTTCATTCTCTGTGAAATTAACAATGTCTCCTCATGGATTTTCCTTAGAAGATTTAACATTAGAAATAAAAATCAGAAGCACTAAAGAGTTACATTTAAGAAGACGAAGTGCAGAACAGACATGCAAAGTAAGGAAAAAATACCAATCCCCCAGTAAAAATCCATACAGCATTTTGCATGAGCAAAACAGGGGAACAGGCATCCTGGAAGTCCAGGGACAGTTCCTGGAAAACCTTAGTGGAATATGAGCTACTCACCTTTAAGTGGTAATTCACTTGCCAGAAGCAAAGAATACTACTAAACCAAGTCTTTAGCTTGGACCAATGTCTTGTCCAAAGTACACTCATTGAACAAAAAGATGAAGAAATTTCTTGGACTCTGACTTTGGTTCTCAAGAGTAGACTCTTCTACAATCTTAAACAACTCATATGCTTGCTAGTTACTAGTGCATGTGGCCGTATAGGAGATGTCCTGAGTAACAAACTGTACATGAAATGGAAAGTAGAAGCCATACCTGTGGCTCACCAGGAAAGGACTTTTTGGCATTTATTCTCCCATGCTCATTAGCTCCTATATACACTCTGGTTAAGTGATTGGGAATGTAAACTGTTGTGATCAGAAGAGATATGCAAGCTCTAGAATCATGATCCCTTTCAGTGTTACTGATCAGCATGTAACTTGAAAGAAAAGGTCATCGCCAAAATTAAAATGCAATAAATTTTGAAGTAATCAGCTGCAGCTTTTTCTTGTATATTGTGAAATGCTTGTAGAGACCTCAAACAAGTGACATTGCTTTCCTCATCTTGATGAGAAAAAGTCACTCCTTCCAAAAACTGGAATCTGTATAAAATGCTCTATTTTACAGCACAGTAAAGTTTGCTTTGTATTTTACAGAATAACACAACATGCTCACCTATGGTAACACCACTTTCAAGGCTAATCCATACTTTCATTTACATTGTACTCTCTGTAGATATTTTTGTTATGTAGAGCAAGCAGATATGCATAAACAATTATAGACTGAGTGAGCAGATAGTTTCTGCTCTTTATGCATCATCTTCCAAATGTTTCTTTAATGAAGACAAACCACTCCTTGCTGAGATTGCAGACCTTTTTAAAGTATATATTAATATTTCCAGAGCTTATTAAAACTAGACCTTCTAAATTTTTAAACATTTAGCTATTGCAACTGTCACAATTTCAAGGCAGAAAGGAGAGATGAATTACAAAACATTACTGTGCATGCAATGACTTAGCATAGCCATGGTTTTGTAACCAACAGACTTTTTAAAAGCCAGAAGAAAATCACCCACTAGCTTCCCATTTCTATATAAATTATTACACATTTTAAACCAGGACATCAGAAATTAATAATTTTGTGAACTCCTCTGTACTTTCTCCTTAGTATTCTTCAGTTACAAAACGCAAAAGGTTAATATTTTCTCCAAGATGATTCCACATTCATTGTCTGTCTTTCTTTTTGAAATGATTTTAAGTATTATGTCAACAGAAATACAAATGAGAGCTTTTCTGGAAAAACCCATCTCTCACAAAATTTAAAATATTATGCTTTAAAGAACTTTCATACTGATAAGATTTAACATCATCTCCATCAAGACAAATATTTTAGAATTTTAAGTTCTTTGACCAGACATCAGGATAGGAAAGCTCCTGTAACTGCCCTATTTGGAAAAAAAAAAAAAAAATGAAATCAGCATGTATCAACCAAATGTTTAAATTGGTTAAATTGGTTGTTAAACTGTTTTGCTAGTGAGTTAACGAGGTTCCTTTCCTAGACAGGAGTAAAAAAGAAAGTACGAAAATAATCAATGGTGCCATGCCACCAGCTCTTTTCAAATACTTGAAGAGCATGAAGACTTCTCAACTTTGGTGTTCTTCCACTTTTTAAAAGTAGCTGTCAGTTACATTACATCTGAATAGCTAAAGAAGTTATTATGGATTCACATAATACAGTATTTCCTCAAAGATTACTCAATATGAAGCAAACTATAGAACTTCAAAGTAGAACTTGCGTGTTGCTTGTGTGAATAACCTGCCAGGGAAACTCAGTTTCCTACATGGTATCTTGTTGCAGTTACCTGCTGCAAAACATAGGGTTATGAACAGTAAACAAGTTTGCCTGTTTTCTGAATCAGATGTACGCCCACTGATACCAGAGGTCAGGGACTAAAACTAAACCTTGGCTTTCTATTATCTCTGTTTTCCAACCCTGCAGGAAGGGAAAAAAAAAACCCACACCAATTGATGCTCATATTTGTCTCACTCCAGGTGAGAAATAGCCACATCCATCACTGCAGAAAAGAGTTTTCTACACAAATATCTTTCTATACACGCAAGAGAAAAAGGAGATGCTGCGATACAACCGTTCCCCTGGCCTGGTGGGCATGTAGGGTTTTTTCTGTCAAAACCGTACATCCTCCAGATGTACAGACAATAAAACCTAGAAAATTCACACAGGTCGATCTGTATTTTTTTTTTTTTTAAAACACACATCAAATTGGATTATGCAGTAAGACCCCAGCTGCCCAACTGAAATTGAAAGCATAAGTTTATCTCATTTCTTTCAGTGGACCCACCAATTGCCAAAAGTACTCCCTGATGTAAATTACTCTGGAGACTCACTGGTTTCCAAACAGAACCTAAACACACACAAAGGCTTGATGATCTCCGCTGGAGCTCAGAGTATCTAACAGCTGCAAGTGACTGCTCTAGCTAATTACTCCCAGCAACAAAAAGAATAAACAATCACTACAGGAAGAAGGCTCTCTGCCAGTGAAATATTAATGCATTTTTAGGCAGCTGCTGCTTGCCCTGAATCTTGGTTCAAGTTTTCTCAAAGGTAAAACTCCTTCTGTAAGTTGCTGTTCCTCTACCTGTTTTTACAGGTTAGCAAAAAGGGTAGCATGGTCTAGAAAAGATTTCAGGAAAACTTCAGCACTTACTTTTTCAGTCAAAGTTCTTCTTAGAAAATAGCTTTATGTTTTTCCTGTTTCAGGGAGTATAGCTTACCTAAGACTATTTACTCTTGTAGACCACCTGTTCACAGAAATATTTTACAGCATACCCTAAACATGGTTAAACTTTGCATTCTCGTTTCCTACAGAAGTCTGTTAATAACTCTAACTTCTTCGGAATTGCTCTTCATTGAGCTTCATTTTCCGTGACATCATGGTGTGCCTCATCCCAGATGAATGCAGCTGCTTTAGTGATTCTTCAGCACAGATTTGCTCTTTAGCAGTCACTGATTAGGCATTTCAAAACAGAGGCATCTAGCATCACACAAACTGGTACAGCCATCTGAAGGCACTAGCAAAGATGCTCCCTGCAGTTTTAGCAGTACAAGCCATGAAGAACAGCACACAATTATGCATAAAATCATACATTATTGTATGTCTCCAGCTAAGTGAATACAGGGCTGTAGCCCAGAAGTGAAGCAAATATGAAATCACCGTAGCCAGGCCCTTGTTTACAGACTGGACAAAGTATCTGAAAGCAAGTTTAAGGTAGTATTTTTAGATTTTTCATGCCACTTCAATGAATCAGTTCTAACGTTAAGAGCTTTTTAAGTAGGGATTATTCCTACCAACAGCAGCAAATTCTTCAAACACATTTTCCTTTTGACCAACATTTACTATAGTACTGCTTGAGTTCAAATTGAACCGAACACACTTCACTTAAGAACTGTTTCAAAGCAGCCTTTCAAAGCAGCAGCACTTACAGCATAATCAATGATAAAATGTGATGGACCTAGCCACAGTCATGGTATGGCAAGTGTACTAAAAATAATGGTTGTAATAAGATCCTCCAGTGATTAATACACATGAAGGTCAGGGAAAATCAGCTCTTCCGCTGGAGAGGAGTGATTACAAGGCTCAGCATTTCAGAGGCTCTGTTCTGCAAATACGATAGAGCTTCATGAGCCACCCCCCCCGCCCCCCCCTCAAAAAAAAAAAAAAAAGCAGCAGGAATCCACTCTCACATGCATGGAGCCTTTGTTTGTGACCACGTCCACGGGATGCCACTGAGGTCAGTGCTGTGCTGTGGCATTATCCGAACTATCATGGCTGATCAGTGTTACACTGTGAAGCCTGGATATCTTAGAATCATAGAATTGTTTAAGTTGGAAAAGACCTTTAAGATCATCAAGTCCAACCATTAACCTAACACTGCCAAGTCCACCACTAAACCATGTCCTCAAGCACCACATTTACACATCTTTTAAATACCTCCAGGGATGCGGATTCAACACTTCCCTGGGCAGCCCGTTCCAGTGCTTCACAACTCTTTTGGCAAATATATTTTTCCTAATATCCAACCTAAACTTGCCCTGGTGCAACTTGAGGCCATTTCCTCTTGTCCTATCACTTGTTACTTGGGAGAAGAGACTGACTCCCACCTCGCTACAGCCTCCTTTCAGGTGGTTGTAGAGAGCAATAAGGTCTCCCCTCAGCCTCTTTTCTCCAGGCTAAACAACCCCAGTTCCCTCAGCCGCTCCTCATAGGACTTGTGCTCCAGACCCTTCACCAGCTTCATTGCCCTTCTCTGGATACGCTCCAGCACCTCAATGTCCTTCTTGTAGTGAGAGGCCCAAAACTGAACACAGTACTCAAGGTGCGGCCTCACCAGTGCTGAGTACAGGGGGACAATCACTTCTCTAGTCCTGCTGGCCACACTATTCCTGATGCAAGCCAGGATGCTCTTGGCCTTCTTGGCCACCTGGGCACACTGCTGGCTTATATTCAGTCAGCTGTTGACCAACACCCCCAGGTACTTTTCCGACAGGCAGCTCTCCAGCCACTCTTCACCAAGCCTGTAGCGTTGCATGGGGTGGTTGTGACCCAAGCGCAGGACCCAGCACTTGGCCTTGTTGAACCTCATACACTTGGCCTCGGCCCATCGATCCAGCCTGTCCAGGTCCCTCTGTAGAGCCTTCCTACCCTCCAGCAGATCAACACTCCCACCCAACTTGGTGTCATCTGCAAACTTACTGAGGGCGCACTCAATCCTCTTGTCCGGATCATTGATAAAGATACTAAGCAGAACTGGCCCCAATACTGAGCCCTGGGGAACACCACTTGTGACCGGCCACCAACTGGATTTAACTCCATTCACCACAACTCTTTGGGCCCAGCCACGCAGCCAGTTTTTTAGCCAGCAAAGAATACACTCATCCAAGCCATGAGCAGTCAGTTTCTCCAGGAGAATGCTGGGGGAAATGGTGTCAAAGGCCTTACTAAAGTCTAGATAGACAGCTTTTGCAGCCTTTCCCTCATCCACTAAGCAGGTCACCTTGTCACAGAATGAGATCAGGTTAGTCAAGCAGGACCTCCTTTTCATAAACCCAGGCTGACTAGGCCTGTGTGTTGTCCCGTACATGCCACGTGATGGCACTCAGGAGGAGCTGCTCCATCACCTTCCCCAGCACTGACATCAGACTGACAGGCCGTAGTTCCCCAGATCCTCCTTCTGGCCCTTCTTGTAGATGGGTGTCACATTTGCTAACTTCCAGTCAACTGGGACCTCCCCGGTTGACCAGGACTGCTGATAGATGAGGGAAAGTGGCTTGGTGAGCGCTTCTGCCAGCTCCCTCAGTACTTGATTTTCTTAGTCTTGATCAGGAAATGGAGACAGACAGATTTCTCAGAACAAAGTTTTCCAGAAAACCTCGAATATCCCTTTGTTTTCAAGCATCACTTCCACTAATGGGTAGGCCTCTAGTTGCTTTTACCAATCTGCTTGTGTTTCATGCAGTAACTCCATTTTCCAGCAAATTCTGGAAAAAACTAATCTGTTTGGAATAGCATATACCTGGATAAAGTGTTCATTTTCTTAACCTCTTTGTTTCTTTTCTTATCCCTCCTGTTGCTTTTACACAGAATATTTGCTGCAGTGTTCCCAGACTACCGAATTCAGCAAACTCAATTGATTGTCTGAGATGATTACCCAGCTCATCATATAACATCTCTTGCCATGCACAAAACTACTGTTTTGACAGCATAGAACTAGAAGGCTCATTTTGCCTTTCATCTTGCAATTCCAGCAAAACTGCATATAGATTCACCTGCCAGTGGTACAGCAGAAATTAGTGTGAAGTCTGGTTTTCCTCTCCACAGTGACAATGTGCAATAAAGAAATCATTAGCAGTGGAATTTGCATAACAGAGATCAAACTAAATGGTGGTTTGTTTTTGCACAGTTTATTTTCCTGCAGTAGACAGGGTCAAAATATTTTTTTCCTTGACTATGCTGGGAAAAAGTGAATCCTCCTACCTCTACTGAATAGAACAATTGATAACCATTCTTACTGAAGGGCAACGAATTATTAGTATTTCCAAATACCTAAATGCTGAAGAAATGCAGCTCCACTTGATCCAGGGTCTTGGGGAAAGAGAAAGCATTTTCATAGATACAGGCCTTTAAAGACTAGTTTAACCTTAAGCATTTTTCTATATATGTTTTTTCATGAAAATCAGCTTCTTGATTTCACAATGGGCTCTATGCTTCATTAACCTCTTAGAAAAATCTTGAACACCAAGAGAACACACCACCACACAGGCTAGTAAGTTTCATTAATCAGAGATTTGACCTTACCCTTTCAGATACAATTTTTAACACCTTCACTGAAACACAGTAAGTGGCCTACTTTCAGGAAAAATAATCACCTAGCAGCTTCTAAAAATTTCAATATATTTACGAACTCAATTTGAAATGTAGAGAGGAATAAGAATAGCTACAGAAAAAAGGGTTAACAAGATCACAGTGAAAAATGACCATTATTAGAATTACTTCTGTTCTAGAAGAAATAAAGCAATTCTATCTCTATTCTATCTCAGTGCCATTTTTCTCTTTTTGAACTCATCATTATAGCATAATTTTCTACTTTTCACAGTGAATTTCTGAATTTCCTAGGACAAAGACTCCTAAAAAAAAAAAAAAAGACTATCTCAGTAAGTTGTATTAACATTTATCATCTATTTAAATGTCAGTTTCCCAAAAAAACTTCAACAGATTTCTGAAGGAGTAGCTGTACATAAACATTTAAGGCTAGGCCTGCCTTATTGCCAAGGGATGCACTGGATAGCGAACTACCACAAGTGCAATAGCCCTGTGGACAGAGAGAAGCCATACCAGGGTACACTGTGTCTTCCAACACCACCTTGACCCTGTACATGCAGTCCTTGCAATGAAGAGATCAAGCAAACTCTGGACCACACATCAACCAGAGATGCCCATGCTCCCACGCTACATCTGAAGTCACGTTTTGTCTTGCCTCCACTTCGGCTCTGAGGAAAGGCAGGGACAAGGGGTGATGGGTTCCTTAAACAAGCCTGCCAGGCCTGGCACAGGAGATACCCTACACAACATCCTAGCTCTCATACGCAAAGATCAAGAGCCCTGTTTCACTTTTCCCATGTAGCTATTCTTGTATATCTTTAGCACTGTACGACAGTTTATGATTTCCTGACGTGTGCTTTTAGGGAGCTGTTATAGCTGTGAACAATTTAGCATGTTTGAAACCTACTCCTGTTAAAAATTCACTATGTTATTTACAAGAGCACGCACGCCAGAAATACATTTTCAGGAAAGAGCAGCATGAAAAATGCCATGTTTACATGGGAATATAAGTGCTGTTCACACATGCAAAAGTACACAGTGGGTTTGCCTGCCTTATGAGGGATCTCTGCCTCTGTAAGCTAACCATGGGGAAACATCAATGTTACGTTTGATATTTAAAACTACTTGGGTTGTTGGTCCTACACTCCTCCCAAATCTTCCTTTCAACTCTGGAGTAGTGAAAAGATTGTGCTTAAGCACACAGAAAGAAAAAGATTACACTGAAGTCGTGAACAATGCAATCTTTTCTTACCTGTCAAGACCTCTGCTGGCAGGGGAATCCAGATGAGCTTCCAATGGCTTAAGAAAGTGTCTTTCCACCTTCCCTGATCAACAAGGTGGTTGGATTTTCTTTCTTTGGGTCTTCTCCCTACCAGCACCTTGAACAGATGTATCTTGTCAACTGCACCCATACATCTTGCAGCAATTGAAAAAGCATGTGCAGTCTAAAGTAAAGGAAAAAAAAAGTTAGTAATTATGCCTCAAGGTAACTCTCATTCCCTCCTAAACCTTCCCCCCATGAATTGCTCCCTCACATTTGGGGAGATTTCTTTTTATTTTGCATATCTACTGCAGTTGTTATAGCTCCAGAGCACCTGATTTCTTTCATAACTTAATTTGTAGTAATGAGAATTTATGATCTTCTAACTGCATCAGTAATACAAGCATTAGGAAACTGCTGTAATTTTAGGACAGAAAGGAATTAAGAATACAGACTTGTTTGAGCTGAGTGCTGCATTTCAATCCACACAGTAGGAAAGCACTCCACCTTGGTGAAAAACGCTTAGCTTGCAAGCTCATGTTAGTAGCCGAAAGGAGAGAAAAGCATACCAGTGTTCAAAATGAAATGACACTGTCATATCCTTCTGCTTCCTTCTTTTCCCCAGAGACTGAAAACATCATACTGGCATACTGATATACTAATATTAATAAATCTGAATATGAAGCATCACTCCCTCCATAAAGCACTATGCATAAAATATCAGGCCGAAGCTGGAAGTGACAACACATGGGCAGCTAAGGCTGAGAGATGAAAAAAAAATAAAACCCTCCCCCAAACCAGCTTTGCTTCCTTCACTAAGAAAATCAGATTCTTAAGAGGGTTGATAGAGCTCAGCTGGTGAGCAGCTGTCTGGATTTAGAAAGAACAGTTCAGAATCTGTAAGGTTTGCCAATATACGAAGACATTTAAGGGGACCTAATGAGAAACAAAAACTCCATTGCCTGCAAAGTGAAGTGCCATTCACTGTGAACATGACACACCTGCTCATCTATAGGCAAAGAGCCTGAACAGACAGCAAGAACTGAACTAGGTAGATCCCAGATGGTATTTCTATGTCAGCCTGGAGTTTCTCAAGGTGGAGAGATGACAATACCAACATGAAGAAAAATGCAGCTATCTTCCCAAAGCTCTGGTGTGCAAGCAGGTTCATTTTAGGCAAAGAACAGCATGTCAGCAAGTCTGATGGAAGATTCACACTGGATGCCTTCGTCTCCTCTCCTCCACAGCCAGGTTGAGCTGTTTAAGATCACTTCATCCCATTGGTTACTGTCATTTTGGTGACTTCCACTGCATAGTGCATGCATTCTTGGAGAAACACTAAAGTTGTTCAGAACTTTCTGAACCCAAAGTCTCAACTCTTAATTTTCCACCTGTCTTAGTGGCTAAGTGACACCAGATAATGACAGGAATGGGGTCTCTCCCAGAGCCAGACACTGTTTTCTCCCAATGTGTAGACACTCGGAGAAGTCTGCTTTGCTCAAAACCACACAAAATCCCAAATGAGCTTCCAGTCCAAAACCCTGCTAGTACCTGTTACTGTGACTACTGCTGGATTCTGCCAAATAGCTTTCAATTTGCAAATCTACCCAACTCTTCAAAGCCCTTTCTGCTGAAGGGATACTTGACATGGGGTAGACTCACCACATTATAGGGTTTTCTAAACAGGATATTTGGAAAAAGCTAAAGATCAGAATTTGAGGAAGAATACTTTGTGACATCTGTCACAATACTGCCATATTACTGAAGGACCTTTCATGTTTAGGTATCATCTAAGAAGAAAATGCTGTCAAATATCAGCAACCATGATCACATAACACCTTAACAAGACTCCTTGAAATCATATACCATGTATTCCCTGGATTAGACCTTGTAAGGTTTGTTTACAGTTCAAAGTTTATAAAAGTAAAAGTTTAAGAACTAGACAATGCTATAAGATGATCTCAGCCTTAGTACCCTGAAGCAAAACAAAAACATTCCCACCTGGAATATTTTACAAGATTGATCTTCATCAATGGAAGAAAGTACCTGCTAGTTCTGAGAGACAAGAGGCCTAAGAAAGACTTTGTGGCAGCATCTTTAGGAACTTTACATAGCTGGAGAAGTATTAAGTTTTTCCAAGAAAACAGAGTTCACCTTTAAGTGCCTGGTATGGACCAGTTCCTTCACAGAAATCCTCATCTAGAGCTGCTGCTAAGGAAAAATGTCTGTGTGGAACAGAGAACAAAGTAAGTTATTTTGATACATCTAGTAATTACTTCAAATTCTGTAATGAGGAAGGAAATTTGCTCAAGTCTTCATTTCCCTTTCTAGGTAATAGCTACAGAATTTTATTGTGACCAAAGGCTTAAAGCAGGGGCTCTCAAAGTCTCAAAGATTTACCATGACCAGGTGAGGTACTCAAGAAATATACAACACTTCACAGGTGGCAATTCAGTCCACCCAGGAAGAAGTTCACTTATTTTATTAGAATATTATTTTATTAGAAGTTCACTTCTTATTTTTTAATTTTTTCTGCTCCCCATGCTTTGCATAGATTTCAAAGAAGCCCACTATCAACTGACAGAACTGCTGAAATTTGGTATCACAATTTGAAAGCTCTTTTTCAGGCTTCTGCTGCCTTTGCTTTTATTTTTTTTCCACATACATTTTTGCCTTGCTTATGCTTTTCTGGAGAAGCTATCTTGGTAGCAGGAAATGAAATACTCATTTTCCCAGGGAAAGCAAGAACAAGCCAAAGGACTAAAGAGGCTTGCCTTTGAAACAAGAGAAGTCCTGATGAGCCTCAGACAACCTCACTTTTCAACAACTTTAACTTTCCTTTCCGGTCCAGACTTGACCCTTTTAGGGTTCCCTCCTCTCTTCCCCCAGTTGTTCTGAGGGACGGCCATATAAATGGCTAAGACATCAGCTTCAGGGTTATGGCAAATATTAAGCTACCTAGAATGGGGAAGACACTGTTTTCAATCAGGAAAGTAAGGAGTAGCATCCAGGAATGAGATCTTACTAGAAAGGAAGTTGTTAATCAGGTGTGGATCAGTTTATTAAGTCCTGTACAGGCAACCTAATGGAGCTCATTTGAAGATTAATTTTGCCCTTTCTGGTCTTCCCTGAAGTCTGTAAAACACATAGCCTATGTTCCTGTTCTTAAGGTTTTCCTGTTACTTGCACAAATCTATTTGCATGGCTTGGAAGCACAATGAATGGGTTGGTTAATAATAGATCAGAGAGGTGGGATGGGGCACAACATACATGTTGTGTGGCTGTTGAGTGTTACACCACAAACAGGAATCTGAGGAAGCCTAAACTTGCTCTACTAAATATTTTGCCTATACAAAAAAAGCCCACCATCAGTGGGCATCATTTATAGCAAGCGTTACAGTTACTTTCAAAATTCAGATTTATAACATATCTGAGTTTGTGGCAGTAAAATGGATACTGCAGCTGCTTGCAATGAATATGCAACACACCACTTCAAGAAAGCAATTCAACCAGAAAGTCTCTGGAGTCATAACTTCTCAAAAAACTTGAACTGTTGAACAGGGAAGACAGGCAGCTTGAAGTGAAGGGTACAACTGAGCTGTTTTGGATCCATCAGAATAGTGCCAATGTTAGTCAAAGACAGAAAAAATTAAGTCAGCCACCATACTTTTGCTTGTTGTATTCTGTATGATGGCACAAAGCACAGATAGTAGTAGGAAAGAAGTGTTTCGTTTTGACCTAACTCCGCCTTCCTTCTGACAGAAGAACACCACCTTGCATTTCTAAAATTTAATAGCAAACTTTTGAGACAGGTAGACATCAAGAAGTGGTGGACAAGCTTTCAGGGCTGTTTATTTTTTCATTAGGGAATATTGTCTTTCATAAGTCTTGGCAAATAGCCCTGTTGTATCAGCAGCTGGGTGACCTGCAGAAGCTTTTATCAGCAGAACATTCATTTAAACACTTGAAACTAAGAACATCCTTGCACTCAAAGCAACAAATACACATGCTGTACTAAGCAAGGGTCCTACTGCGTGAATGAGAATAATTTATTAATAAGAGTTGCTTCAAATTAAAATTCAGGTCATCTTATGTTTTGTGTAAAGTATGCAATGTTTATAATCAATACTCTGCCAGCAGTTGTAGCAACTTTCCTTGCAGTACAACAGGGTCACTAAAAACACCATGTTGACTTAAATTCCCTTATGTATAGGACTCACATGATATAGTACATAAAATAAGAAATCAGATGTTTTATTAACTTTCTGCAGTTATGCTTGGTTTTTAGAGTGGCCTTACAAGTATAAAAAAAATTAGTAAGTTTTCCTTGTTCCCATTTATGACTCGGAGCAGAATGCTGGTCAAAACCAGAAAATAGGAGAGCAGTTACAAGATAAGATAGTAATGCATCAAACTTGATAGTATAGAGGTAGACAACCTCTTAACCCACTGAACTGAACCCTTCATGTTGCTCTGAAGGTACCTGAAAGTTTACATTGCTTCCTCAGTTTTTGTCATAGTTACTTAAAGTGTGGGCAACAAGTTATGCTTTTCAGATTAAAACCGCTCTTTACTCCAACAGCAGACATCCCATATTACCATAGGGTACCTGTTCCACCTCCTCCCACCAATAAGACCCAATCTCTCCCCTAGCTTTGCTTTAAGCTGCTTGGCCCAGATGACCTCTGATGTGCTAGCACATCTGCTGGCCTAAAACATTAGTCATCACAGTAGTAGTTTTGTAGACAGGTGCCTCTACAGCAATGTTTAATTAGGAAAATTTCAGTGTAAAAATATATGTGTTTTTCTTGGTTTTGAGATGCCCACATTGAAATGTTGAAGTCCAAATGCCACAACCAGGCAGACAAAGCCCAATGTTAAAGAAGGTGCAAGCACAGCTGGATCAACAGTGTTGACAGGGTTGAAATAGCGCAATCCCAGGCTATCATTTTACCCATGATGGAGCATATCTCAAATTGTGTTCATTTCTCAAACTGTTATAGTAGAAAATCCTGAGATACTCTCTGCTAGTCATAAAATAAAGCTACAAATTTTTTGATAGCAAGTCCTAACTAGTTGCTGCTTTTCAAGATTTAACTTAAGTCACCATTCCTATACATTTAGTCACCTTCATGCAGTGTGTTTGAAGTGACAATACAAAGGGAAATAGATTTTAAACAGTCAAGCCTGCTCAGCACCACAGGTAAGAGTATCCCAGATTTACTAGTACTTGATGACCTCTGGGTGTTATGCAACAAATACACACCATGTACAACCCCAACGGACAGCTGTCTGCCTTAAAAAAAAAATGAACCTTTTTCATTCAGACTGGGAAAATACTCTCTTGCCAGAGAAAGGCTCTTCTAGACACAGGTGGGAAGTTCACCTGTTGCAGTTGATTTCATTGCATACATCTTTAGCAAAAGAGGCCACACAAGCCACAAGCATGTTTCTGCAGTAACAAAGCCCTTCCACAAGTGCTCCAGCTAACACTCATGTCCCCCAGTGACAGCTCACCCTCTGCCACGGTCATGCTTCCAGCTCGTACCACTGTTAGTCCCACGCAGATGTTTATAGACATTTCTGGAACTCTTATTGAGTTACAAAAGGAAGTAGTTCCTCCTCCACCATATCACATGAAGCAGTTTCACATTTTCTTCCTTAGCTTTATCATAAAACTTTAATAGAGTAAGAAAAGTACTACCTCTGTATAAATTTGCACCAGGTTCCCTTACTCATGAGCCCTGACTACCCAGAGGTGCTCAGCTACATAGCATCAAATTTGTATTTTTCAGCACTGACCTTTCCTCTGGGCATCTACACTTATAACTGATAATTTTTAGTGTTGCTCCTTGACTGCCTGCTTATCTGCAGCTAACCCTCAAAATATAAGCAGTTTTGATTTTAAACTGAAGGCAATTACATAAACACATTGTGTCCTCATTTCCATGTAACAAAATAATTCAACCATGGCTAGTTACACTGTACTTAAACTGGTGTAAGTTGAGAACTAAAACTATCCTTCTGTGAAAGAGTGCAAGCTGAACACACAGATGTTCCTGCTGGAATATGAACTCCAAATATAGCTCCTCATTTGCTGCCAAGCACTGTCTTGCATCCTTTCATTACTCCAGCACCAAACAACATAACCACATAATAAGTCATCAGTACACACTATTTCTATATGTAAATATAGAGTCAGTTTGTTAACACTGGTTATGACTGACATCTTAAGGCATTATTATCTGCATGTGTTGTTCACAGACTTATGACCCCATCATCCAAGTAAACTTGACTCCATCACACTGTACTGATGGGAGATGCTCCACACCACAACACATGCTACAAGGTTTTGTATCAAAAAATCTCACAGTAAAGATCTAAAAGAGAAGGTGAAAGAAAACAGTTGAAAATAAAAGCTATACTGCATAAGCCACTTTTGGAATTGTATTCTCACTGGTGGACATTCATTCAATTGAGCAAAGCAAATGAATTTAGGAGTATATGTACTTTAAAAGGGCAAGAGACAGCTGACTAATTTTTAAGGAATTTCTTCAAAAGCTGGGAACGGAAAAGAACAGCAAACTAAGGTTAACTGAATATCCACTCAATTAATGGACCCCAGAAATTAATGCAGCAATTAAACAGCAAATGGACATTGCAATAAAGAATAAATCTTTCCCTCTCCTCTGTATTTATCCTAACACACTAGGGCATTAACTTAGCTACACTGAATAGCAGTCTGCTAGACAAACAGCAAATTAATTTTTACTGAATGTGTTTAATGACCTTCATTTCTTACATCACCCTGAGTATTGAGTGGTTCCTATAAAACCAAAGTGAAAAGATTCAACACTAATTCTAACATAACAGTACTGCTACACAGCTCCACTGTCTTACCACCTTGTTGATAACTAGGATTCCAAGTTAAGTTAAAAGGAGCTTAAGAGCTTTGCAGAAACCTTTCACTCACATTGCTTAGCCATTAAAGCAGAGGACAATATGGTAAAGGACCTGCTCATGACACTGTTTTCCCTTCAACTTTGTTTATTGATGTACTGAACATGAAAAAGTACAAAGGATCCAAACACAAAAGAAAACATGTACAACCTCTTAAATACTCAACAGAATATATTTTCTATTCCAACAGATGTGAATTAAGTCATACTATACAACTTCAAATAAATACCAGCCTTATATTTTACTAAGTGCTCTGATAAACACTGTAAAGTGAAGCCCAATTTACATGCCTTCTCATCAATGCCGTTAGTTGCTACAGTAGTATAGGAAAGAAGCATGTAGCTACTGTTTTCCCCACATTGGAAAGTTTGTGATTCCTATAGTATATACAATTCTTTAATGCAGAGGATTAGCTTTAACAACCTAAATGCACCTAAGAATGAGGAAGTGCTCAGGAAGCCAATTGATTTTTGAATAGCATTGAGTGGGTCAGCATGAAAACTCGCTTATTCACTTTAGCACGCGCTTCACAGTATATGTACTGTACTATACTGAAAAATTTATAACTACAATTTAAAAGAATAAGAACCAAACGCAACTGCAAAGATAGTGTACAACTATGTTATGCATAGAACATTGCTTTTTCTAAGGGGAAGCATATGAGCATCTCAGTTTATACAAAAAGCAGGACGTAACTACATAGTTGTCAGTGCATCCTGGTGAAGGCATCAAACCCTCAGCTTTTTTTTAAAAATTTAATTATAAGCTAGATGCTAATCAGAAAATATTCTGTATTTTTTTTTCTTAAATTTCTTCAATACATGGTAAAGACTTTTTCTATTTCCCCAAATAGTGATTTAAGCATCATACAAAGTTAAATTTCAATAGCATACAGGTATTTATGGTTTTTGTATGAAAAATGTAAGGAAATTTGTTCAAAACCTATGATATACTTGTTTTTTACCACAAACATATTTATAAACAAAAATGTAGCATCACCATAAACAGCTGAAGCTAGACTATCTACAGACAAAAATAGCAACAGATCTGATGCACTGTAAATTCAAGTCCTCAGGACAACAAAAATGAATAAGCAGACCTCAAGTAACAATGTTAATGCCATTTACAAAGAAAAAACTCATACAAAAACATTCAGAATTGAACATCACTTGGCATGTAACTTAAAAAATAAACTAAAATCAAAATTAGCTGAAAGGTTCATAACTCAAGGTCTTATTTACATTACACAAAGCTCAGGTGTTAGCCTTGAACATAACTTTCAAAATACCTCCAAATATACCCAACTCAGGCCACTTCTGCTGATTTGCTACTGCGCAAACCATACTCTATGTCTTTTCTTAAGACAAAACAATTCTTCAAACAATAGCAAGTACATCACTAAACACCATGAGCTCTATCTGAAGGGAATTCTTTAGGAAGAACAGATTTTTTTCCCCCATCTCTCAGTATTTTAAGTTTCCTGCTTGCTCTTATATTCTTTTTTTAAATTTTCATTTGTTTCAAAATCACAAATTAATGTGAGCCACCTATCACTTAATAACCAGGATGATCAAAGACTCCACTGATGATTACAAAAATGAAACCAACAGTGCATCCCATTGACTCTACTTCTTAATACAAAGGTCTCAAAAGTATTTCTACATCATAAATCTTTCTAAATTTTCCCCAACAATTGCAAATTTCCTGGTAAGATTTAAAAGCTCACTAGGTGTCATATGAAGAGATTTCTCAAAGTATTCAAGTCAAAATATTTGTTCCAGGACCAGTAAAAAGTTTCTCCAAATTTTTTTTTTTTTTTTTTTATAAAAATAGATGCTTTTTTAAACCCACATCAAAGAGGCTCTTATCTCTTTGGCAAGGTACTGCTTTACGAAAAGTTCTCCAGTATTCTTACAATAAGCTTTTATAATGTGTTCCCATTCCCCAACCCAAATGATAATTATAAAATAAATACTGCTTATAACTTTTATAAATAAAATGTAAACTTCAAATACTTTTCTTGAACAACAAAACAGCAATGCATTAAAATGTAAATTAAACACAAGGCAAATCAAGAAATAACAAAAAACCAACTTAAAAATGTAACACAAAGCCTCAATATTTACTCATAGGTTAAAGGCAGTCATGTAAAAAGAAAAAACTTCTTCCCTTAGCTGAAACATTTTAAAAGGTCCACCTTCTTCAAAGAAGGCAATAGAATATGCATTGTGACAGGTAAAAACCCTGTACCTCTTGTCAATATTCAAACACAAAAGATATTTAAGAAGTTTTAATTCAAATATTAGCAATAAAAAAATCTCACATATTCTTAGGATGCTAAGTAGTCATTTTATCCCCATTTCCACACTGGCATACAACAAAGGCATTTACTAATGCATAAAGCTTCTTGTAAATTGCCTTTGTTGTATAGTTTTCATGTATTAATGCACTGAGAATAACTTGTTAGGCTTTGTGCGTTTTGTTTGTTTTGAAGGAGACCTGCAATACTCTGTCCCCAAGGCGGTATCCATTCAGGCTGGCTATTGCCATCGCTGCCTCATCATAGTTTGTCATAGTCACAAATCCAAAACCTTTGCACTTGTTGGTGTTAAAGTCACGGATGACCTTCACATTGGTTACTGCTCCGAAGGGTCCAAACATTTGCCAGAGGATACTCTCATCAGCATCCGGGGCTAAGTTGTACACAAAAATGCACCATCCAGTTCCTGCATGTCCAGGGATATTAATTCCGGCCAAACTGGTCATTCCATCAATGGTCATTGGAGGAAACCTACTAAAAAATGGGGGAAACAAAATGGAATCATATAGTAGCTATTCACAGAAAATCCCAGCAAAGAAATTTCAAAATAAAAAAAGAAAGTGATACAAGGCCTTTCGCAGCATGAGCATGGTGGCCAGACTAATAAGGTAACATTGCAGTTAGGGGGGAAAAAAAAAAATATATATATTTGCACAAATACTATGTACAATACATACACAAGTAATGGGAACAGTACTAGGTCTGTTTGAAATGAAGTAACATAGAAAAACAAAAGAAAAGCATGCTATAAAACCAGTGAGGATTAGTAAGTCATTTGAAACAGGAATTCCATGGAACTGCTACAAAAGGTTTGTCTCTTTCACACATAATGCACAAAAAAATAATGATTTCAGCTGAAGTCTCAACATGCAAAAATCCAACATAAGTCTTACTGAAAGAGTATGCAAAAAAAATTAACAATAATTTGGTTAGTATGAACCTAACAGTCCTTTATTACCTCTTTACTCCATAAGCCATGTTAAGCAGATTGTCCAACCTGCAAAACATTTAGCAAAGTGTTCAGTCTTCAGACTTTTCCACTCTTTAATCTTAAGGAAACTTGGTATAGTACTGCCATGTCCCTTGCACTGTACAGAACTTCATGCAAAGTTAAAGCATCACCATGGAAAGAGCTGTGGCACCTTATTACACCTGATATAGTTAGTGAATACAAAATAGATGTTATTGTGTAGTATCCACAGCCATAAATAGTTCAGTTCAGAAAGTGCACCATTACCACAAGTTTGCCCTAAGTCAAATACTGTTAGCATAAAGTTACAAAGTCAGTGACCACCTCAGTGAAATTTTCCACATTACTAACTTGTTTTGGACGAAGACTCTACTGAGGCTTCTGACAGTTTGCTGACATGAATACCCGGACAGATGCAGGGTTTTGGAGCAGTAACAAATGTTAGAACATGAACTGCAAAAAAGATTTTCCATCTTCCTAATCTTTTCCAGAATAAAGTGTTTTTAGGATATATACACACACACACACACACATATATGTATTAGACTGTAAGCCTTCTCCATGTATTTCTTCCCTCACCTTCCCCCAAGCTGCTAAACTGTAGTATGCAACTGCAACTCTAAACCCTATGGAATTATCTAGCCAATACCCAGAACATGCAGTGCCTACCAGTCCTATCAATCTTATTCCCGAAGTTCCTTACAGTGCTTCTCTAAGAAAATTTCCGCCCTAAAGAAGCTCTGGTTTCTTTCTGGTAAAGCCCAGACATGTGAAGAGAAAGTCTTGTTAAAGGTTCTCTTCAGGACTCCACACAATATGAGCTTCGGTAAAAAAAGTGCACTTGATTTAGTTTTTAGCTTACAGCTACCTTACAGATCTGTACCTTATTGTGATTTCTCTCCAGTAATGAGCTATAGGATTTAAGAACCATTACTAGTATACAGAATCTAAACTCAAGTGCTGCAGTAAAAAAAACTTGAAAAAATATTTGGTCTTGTTTGCAGCTAAATAAAGGTCTTAAGCTACAGAGCATTATGATTCTGCTGTGAGCACGGTTTGTGGTATGCACTGACAAGAAAGCAAGCCACTGAATCCCTAAAAAAGCAAAAAAGAGAAAAAAAAATGCCTGACTACTATCAGAAGACTTAGTGTGGACGACAAAGGTCTACTGTCCTTAACATTTTGGGGGTGGAGAGGAAGGTGAACAGTCCCAGAAGCACCACCACTTACAGGTCCTTGCTGTAGAGCAGTTGGCTGAGGACTTCATACAGTAATGGTATCACTGTAACAGTTTTCATCAATTACCTGGATGACTTGAATATATTCTGGAAAAATTTTCAGGGGCATTCACTGGACAATTTTTAAAGATTCTTTAAGTTATACATCCTACAGAAACTGAGGAACAATTACATATAGCTGCTTTTGAAAGTCCAGCTCAAGATTTTTCTTAACAGAAGCATTGCAGTGATCCTATTGTTCTTTACTACTAAAGTTTATGCTGACTTTTTTTCAGGCCTCTGTCAACCATTAAGACAGACAGGGCAACTGTATCACGTAATCCTGTCTGAAATGTCAACAGCTAAATTTCTTGCATGCAAAAGACATGAAAGATCTGAAGCACTGGTGCAATCTGAACTATGTAGCCAGCAACAGAGCTGGAATGCTGCAACAACAGCAAAGCAAAGACCTAAAAACCAAAAGACAGATTTTCCTTTACAGTTATAAAAATCTAAAATTTGGCAAGGCTGTCTCTTTCAGAAAAGAAACAGAAGCCTGAAGACTTTCCCAGAAAAATTCTAAAAAAAATAAAAAAAATAAAATCTAGTTTTGTCTGCAATCCCAGTTTACCTTTTGACCAGGCAGTTCAACCTTGTTCTTCCTTCCACACTGATAAAAGTGATAAAGATTTTACTGTTCCTCTTCTTCACTATGGACTTGGTACCTATGCAGTGCTTTTTATTACCATTATACTTTTAAGTGGAGCAAATCACAGTATCTACTATGGTTGTTTCAGGCATTACTTTACACTTAGTATCTCAGGAAAAAAAAAAAAAAACAAACCAAAAAACTTTCCAGTGAAGTTTAAATGAGTATTCATATAAGTACACTTCCTTTTTACACAAAAATAAATCACAATCAAATAAAATTTTTAAGGTTCAAAGCCTAATGTTGCAGGACAGCGATAGTCTATTGAATGCAAAGAACTTTAGGTCCTATCCAAAGAAAAAACTCCCAAAGTTGGAGAATTTTTACAAATCATGATAGATCTACCTGCAGTACCGGTTAAATATGGATGCTATCCCAGCCAGTATCAGAGTAATACCGAACACAGCCAAGCAAGCATCAGGGAAAAAGTACACTCAGGAGAACTCAAGGAGTCAGCAGGCCAGACTTGCCAGAATATGTTGAATGCTATAACACACAGGCTGTACAACAGCTCCCTCATGATCTTATGTCATATAATGCACATGGGTCCATCCTGCATGTGCAACTTCTGCCCCTCTGCCCTGCCTATGGAACAATGGCAAGGCTACTTTTAGTCAACATTCAGCAGACTGTTTAAATTAACCTTTTTATTCCCTAAGAAATATTAAAAAAAATCCACCAAATAGTGAATAAAATTGGTTCTCTCTGCCCTTAGGGCAGAAAGCCTAGCCTAGTGCTGACCTTCACACCTATGAGGCACTTGGAGCACATAAGGCTGAAAAACTGAGAAAAAGAAGAATTCAGAAGTTCTGTCAGAATCGCAGTCTATGAACTCTGAACGTTCAGCCTAAAAGCAAGGGTAGCCAATGCAGAGCTTTTGAAGTCTGGTATATTCTCTTTGAAGACAACTGCCAGCTCATTCTATTTCTTGAAAAATAAAATAGAAACTATTTGTGTATATTACAGTTTAACACATTCCAGTCACACAGCCCAAGGGCAGAGGGTGGGAAGAAATGATCAAAACCACTGAAAAAAACGCGAGGTACTCATGAATGTAGATAATACAATACTTGTTTCACTTTGTTCTCACCATCTGTCCTTTTCAATATACTAAGTATCATAGGGAATTGTATGGCTGTAGTTTCAACACAATGGGAACATATATTCGCAAAAAACACATGCAGAAAATATCTGAATAATCTTCATTACAAAACTTTGTAATAGGAGAAGACAAAGTGTGGCATGCAGGATTTAGACAACTGACTAGACAAAAAACTGAACGCCAGAATGGGAAGGAAAGATAGGGGGTGGGGAAGAGGAGGCTGGCTGCAGCATGCCATATGGCTAAGAAGAAAATTGAATTGCCTAGGTCAATGTTAACTGAATCAACTTGCACATTAATCAGCAATAATCTAGGAAATTAAAAATAACCTTTAGAAAGAGAATTTTTTAGTGACTGTGTACAAGAAAGACGTGATCTCAGTTTAACTCTAATTAAGTAGGTTTATTAGATGCTGAAATTCTATCAATAGGATGGCACACATTTTTGCTTTTAGCTGTACTGTAGGACCATAGCTGAAGTTCAACATTTTCACGTGTTTCCTTCACACACAGAAATCAGAGAAGCAGGGAAGGGAAAGACTGGAGGGAAACAAACAGAGCCATGGGAACATGTGGCTTCTGGCACAGTTGCACACAAATATGTATCTGACTTACCTAAAACGTTGAGCCTGCTGAGCTAGAGGTGCTGGATACCTTCTGTTTGGAGAATGGTACAGCTGTGAAAGGATGGCCTGATTGGTTTTTTGGCTTGGATTGTTAGCAAACTTTACAGTGATGGGCTCTGTGGCACCTGGAGGTTTCTGGCCATTCAAGCCCTTGATAGCTTCTTCTGCTTCAATTCGCTTGTCAAACCGGATAAACCCCACGCCCCTTGATACCCCTGCACATGGTGAAGGAAGCATATAATAATTAATTCAGAGACTCTGGAGTATTAGATGTTAATGTTTGATTTTCACAGCCAATTGCTATGTTAATGGCCAATTGCTGTGAACACATGATAATTTTGAGCTTATTAGAACTGAGCTTTTGCTCAAAGATATAAGACTTTTCTACTGTAATTTTTTTTTTTTTTTTAAATTTAACTGACATAAGATACATTGTGTAGAAGGCTTGGAAGGTTGAAGGAAAACACAGTGCAGACAACTTAAACATAGTGAGTCAAATGATAATTCTGAAACAAAGCAATTTCAGGGGGGCTGGAGGTGAACCCAGAACCAGCTGCACTGTAACCTCTGTTCAGTTCATGCTGCTCTGCAGTATCTAAATTCACAGAAATTCTGTAAATAGCTTAGTCATCTGCTCCCTAGCAGCAAGAAATAGCTTATGCTCTCCTGCAGCACCCATTTGAAGTTCACTTTAGAGCAAATATGCTGTGAGGACGAAGAATGGAGTGCAGGTTCTAGATTGGGAATGGGAATTATAGCCCTGTTTTAACAGTCCATGGTTACCTCCAAGTAAAAGATTCCGTTTCAGCATACCACCATACTTTTGTAGGTGTTATTTTGGAAGGAAATTTTTCTTGGGCCATGGATTCTTCCTTGGTATAGGAAAGTCAAAGACAACATGCAATGGGATCAGTAAGTGTTTATATATAGAAGGTCTCAGGAACACTGCACCTCAATCATTTATAGTGTGGCTTAAATATAAACACATTGAAGGGTCAATAGTTGAACCAATTAACCAACTAGCCAACACTGTTTAGTTGCATGCTTTGTTGTAATATTCCTACATCTGTTTAGAGGTCCCTTATATTTTGGTTCATGAATAAACAGTTTAGACACTTGTCCTCACTTGAGAAAGACGTCAGCAACAAGAAATGTATTCTGTTCATAAACAACGATAATTCAAACCATCAAAGTGACAATGAGCAGGAGTAAGAAAGCTTTAAAGAGGCAAATGTCACAGCTTCAACTTTGCATTTTTCATCTGTCAGTTTGTGTCACAACCTCATTATTCATATCATTTTGAGTCTACCTCTTCCAAATTACTAAGAAGGAGGCAAGAAAGCTTAAACCTGAACAACAGTCTATGCCAGAGAACTACTGTGCACATAACTGGGATTTATAAGTACTTGGAATTACAGAACACATTTAGAAGTTTGATTACATTTACTTATTTGGCCCATTTGTCAAATCCCACTGTTTCTATGCATGAACATACAGGAACATACTGTAAACACCTATTTATTGCACAAAGACTGGAAATTTGACCTGCAAATCTGTTGCTTCCACAAGTCACTATTTGACCTTTAGCTTTCCTTTCCCTGCTTCTCTACACTCTCACCAACTCACACTGTTAAAACACTCCATAAGTATTATGTGTCAATATTGTGATTTCTGTTAACATAATGGAATTGCAAAGTAGTATATATGAGGCCATCTATAGGTCAGCCAAGTGTCAAACACTGGCATGCACAACCCTTTCAGACTAAGACCATTTGAAAACTCCTACAGCTGAAAGCTGTTTGTCACCCATGATAACATGTGCCTTTGACAAGGTACAACTATACAAAAAATGAAAGCTATCTTATTATTCAGTGAATAATTATGTGAGTAAATGAATTCTTCCGCCCAACACCTCTAGTTTTTTTAGAAAGATGAGAATTCGGAGAGCCCTGCTCCTTTGTATGTTGCTTTGCACACTCAATACTTCTGTCATGTACTTGGCAACTCATTTGATTGCTTATTTTTGGAACAGCCCTGATGGAAGCAGGTGAGGCAGCAAATTATAAAGCTTCTCAAGATCAGCCATTTGAGTCAGCAAAAACAGATGCATTACTGTCCAAGTCTGAAGAGTAACCACAAAGTGCCACTGACACCCACTCACTGGTTAAGATGCATACTGTAACAACGCAACTAACCTGCTAGAGTTTAGGTCTTCTCCCGAGGAACACAAAGTTCCTGTTATTCAGTATGCCCAAAGTTAATGAAGCAGCCTTGAAAATGGTCTTAACAGCAATTACCAGTCTGGGTCTTTTGTAAGCCTAGCCTCAGAGAACCAGCTGTACATTTCTGCATAAAATTTTATTTTTATAAAAAAAGAAGTGTTTAATAGCATTTCATAAGGCGCATAGGGACTATTTTCACGCAGCAGCTTGGAAAGGAAGATTATAGCAGCTGTAAATTTATTACAAGCCATAAAACAGGCTTCAAACCTGCACCTTCAGGGTGGAAATGACTCAAGCTGGCTCAGTACACTCCACAATCTATTTTTGTCCATGCATATTTATGAACAATTCCAGCAGAAAATTGCATTTTCTGGCCTACATACACCTTTCGTACATTCTAGAGACAAGACAATCATACTAAAAGGTGATATATTTCTTAAACTGCCAGTCCAAAAATGAGAGGAAGTGCAAAACTGCCTACTTACCAGTGACTTGGTCAACTAAAATACGAGAAGTAATAATGCGTCCGTATTGGGAAAAGAGCTGTTCCAGTTCTTTCTGGGTCATTGTTTTTGGAAGTCCACTAACATACAAATTTGCATCTCTGATAGAAGCCGAACTTGGTCGCGCATAGGAAACCTTAGGAAAAAAAGTAAAAAAGCTAGAAATAGAACACTTTAAAAACAGCTGAAATAGGACAGTGTCATTTTTTCTGACACATTGATATATTTTTAAGGGCAGCCAGAAAAGTTACCTTGCAAAGCCAGTTAAGGGTTTTTTTTGGTGCTGGCTTCTGTGAAAACACTGAACATAGACAACATAAACCACACAGCAGAGGCTGACTATATGAACTCATACATAATTTAAGGAATACTTTCAAAGGAGAAAACCTAGGTAGACACTCCAGCAAGCCTTGGTGGAGAAAGTGTTCTCAGTTAGCATACTATAAGATTAAAAAGACAAATTTAAGAACATCCAATAATGTTTTCCTTTTAATTATCATTAAAAAGCATTAAAAAAATACAAGGAATAGAGATTTCACTTTGATATCTAGGTCAAAACCACAGAAAGACAGTCCAAAGCACTTAGAGGTTTGGAAGTGTTTTTCAAGTGCAGTGCTCTTTGTACGTGTGTTAAGCTTGCTATCAAACGACACACAATCATTCATGAGGTCAAGATAAACTCTGCTACATCACTTTTATAGGCCAAAGAATGAGTGGTAGAAGTAGAAATGCAACTCACATTTTGGCTGTTCAGCAGCAATTTCTACAACACAGAGGTCTTACAACCAAACGCCAAGTAACCGTGAGTTTCTCAGGTCCTTTTGGACAGCAGTTTTTACCTGTTGCCTCAAGGTGTCGATCAGAAATATTTTATTAAAATTTTCCATTAGATTCTTCAACCCTTAGACACATGCTACAAAAATAGCAAGTTGAAGAGTTCAGTACTTCCCACTGAAGTCTGTAGAAGTGTTTTATCCTTATTACAGGAAAGATTATAACAGAACATCCCTGCCTGTGAAACAGGACAGGACAAAATACTTTATTTGGGGTTTTAACTGTACAAAATGTAAAGGTAAAAAGGAGCCTGAAGAGGTGGTCAGATTTATCTCCTTTCCTTCCCTCCCTGCAATGCAGGATCAGTCAACTCTGGGCAGCTGGAACTTAAACTCTGTAATGTATCTTTTGCCTAATCCTTTGACATTTATTTTCAAATCCACCCCTGTCTCATTTCCATGCAGATCAGCAGACTCTTAAGACTCCTATGGAAGCAAAGCAAAAAAGGCAATTGAGACAGAGCACTCTGGAGGCTAACCAAGCAGTGCCCTGAACACTGCTGTGATCGTTACACATTCTACCCAGAGGATTTGTGCAACATATCTTCCAAAGCTGGCTGAACAGGGCTGACCGACAAAACCTGTAGCTGTCCAGGATAACACACTATCCAACCGAGCCCTGCGAGCCACGGTGCCTTGCTCTTTTAACATGACAGCCACAAAAGAGCTAAAGACCTGTGTTCAAAGTGCTTGTCTTCTGATCTCCCAGACAGGCAGCTGGGAATAACCTCAGCCTTTTCTCCTAATTTACTTTTTTTTGGTGAAGATGTGCAAGTTTAATCATAATAGAAAAGCTGCCAGTGTCCAGTTTTACAGCAGGAATGACAGAATTTCCCAGTTTCCATACAGTTTGTTTCAACTCCAGTAAAGCTGCACTGAAGAACAGTTTATTTTCCATTGGAGGGGAGCCCACTGAACTAAAGATTACTTAGTCCTCTTTCTTCTGCATGCCCCCTCACTTTTTCGTATTCTTAGAAATATGCACTAGGGAACTGTCCACAGAAGAGCTCATGAAAATTACCACCATCAAGGTGCCAGATAGAAAGACACAGACCCTTTAGCAAAAATGGACTCAGTGTCTATGATGCTAAGTGTAAAAAACCAACAAACCAAAAAAAGACCCCAGCACATACTTAAAAAATATTCCTGACATCTGGTCATAGCAGGAATCTGCTATTTGACTCTGGACAAATCTTTCCACCTCAGCTTCCCATGTCACAGGGACCTCTTCTATAATCCAGTCACATACACTGGCAATGGGTATTCTCCAATAAGTTACAAGTTCTTTTTTTTTTTTTCCCTTTAAAAAAAGACTGGTATCTCTTGTGATTTTTTTCAAGATACAATGCGAAGAGAAAGTAGTAGTACATTTTGTAGACTAGCTGGGAATTGATATATTAGATTTTCTATTTTGACTTGATTCTTGCCATTTAAGAGAGTCAACATAGGATTATTCCTAGAAGACAATATCAACTACTAGCTAGAGTCAGATTGACACAGCAGGAGTGTTCAGGATTAAGTGCCTGTAACCTGCCATAGGAAGCCTCTCAATCAAAACTGTAATAGTAAAAAGTGATTATGGCCATTCTGCAGTATCATAAGCAGTTTATCCATATACTATGCAGCACCACTTTGAATTACAGCAATGATGGAATCTTGTAATCTACTGGAAACAAGACACCAGATAATAGATGTTACAAGAACAGCAGTCGTGTTCCTGCACATGACAGGATACTTGATTCTCAAGAGCCTTTCACAAGGCAGATGAGAAATTTAACAGGTCCTTCAGGAAAGGCAAATACATAATTCTGATCTCTTAAAACTTGCTAGAGTACATTCAATACTCAAGTCCAAATCTCATCAGCAACATTAGCTCTTTCAGAAGGAAGAAAGGAAAGGAGAGACACTACTATTGTATCATTTTGCTGGTTTTGTTTAACTAACCATGCCCTTTCTTTAGATGAGTATTTGCAAAGCCAAGGACAAGAAGTACCAGTGGAACTACAGCAATAAAGATGAGGGTAAAGCAGTCTTGGAGGGCTAAGAGAAGAGGAATCAGACCTCAGCTACCAGCTGTATGGCAGATTCCGACACAGCTGGGTCAAGTGACTGATTTTGCTGGTTCTGTACTGAAGGGTTTAACACCAAAGTTTTTTAAAACCAATTTTTTTCTTGAAGTGCTAAATCTGCTACCATTATACAGCAGTGAAGCCAAAGCCCAATACTTGCAAGTTGTGTTTGAAATCAAATTATTTTTTCATTCTGTATATTCAACCCTCACACTACATACACACATATTTGAAAGAACAGTTTCTAGATCTTGAGTCATTTTCCTACTTTTCCACAGGCAAAAGTATACACCTATGATGTTCCCAGGTGTGCAGAGAGTCTGAGGGGCAAGCTACACCAGCGACAGCAAAACAGAGAGTAAAGCTTGCCTTCATTTAGCAAAAGAAGCAGCAAGGGCAGTGATGGCTACCCAAGAGACAGAAAAATAAAACAAGTAAGGAATGAAAGAACTTGCCCAACTTGCCCACTTGGCTATGAGCTTCTTGAAGAAATAAAGCTCCATGCCACACTCCTCACCTTTAGGAGACCCAAGGCCAGAGAATGGAGACAGACTGCCTGGGTGACAGGACTGGACACAATAAAATACTGAATTATCAAAACCAAACAGTTCTGAACAGCTAAGTAGATGTTTGTTTTCAAAAGAAACCCTTCCAGCCCCCCACATTTAACTCTACCTGGTAGGAGGGCACAGCAACAAAGTCCATTTTATAACTGAACACAATGAACTGTTATTAATGTAAACTTCAACACCAATGGAAGCAGGGGAGGACAGGCACTATCTACAGATAAACTAGATGTATTGCTGCCTGCATCACTGGCACATCTCAATTTTATCTGTCAGTTTTTAATTCTCTCTGGAATTGAGATGTGACTTATCTTTATATTTAACAAGAAAGCTATGCAACCACTGGTCAAACTGAGAAACCAAAAAAACCCCCACGGTTTGCTGAAGATTAAGGAGGTATTGTGGACTTTATGTTAGCTTTGAACTCAGATAAATACCTGTTACTAAGCTGTTTTCTAAGCATGCATGCTTACAAGCACTCTGGACAGAGACTGCAGAATGTAAGCCTCACAAACTCCTTTCAAACAGGATTAAAGAAGTCTGTATGAATAGAAGATACCAAAGGCCTGCCAAAACCCCTAAACCATACTTCATGGTGCTACTCTTTTCCTAGTCTCCAAACTATCTGGGCTTTGCTCTAGAAGTAATTCTATAGATGGCAATAGATTAAATAGCTCCATTTTCTAAGCAATCTAATGCAGTAACTGGACCTTCCCTCCAGCCGCCCACCACCAACTGTCAAAGTCATTCTGATTCGACACATTAGATAGAATAAAACTGAGGAAGTACAACGTAAGCAGAAATAAGAGAGTTGTGTTCTTTTTATAAAGAGAGAAGGACACACACTTAAAAGTCAGTAAGTGACCTGTGAGGCCATGCTTAATACCTAAAACTTCTTTCCCTCCTGGATAGTGATGCTAAGGTAGGCTAGAAACAAATAACTCATTCACAAAGTCTGCCTGATCCGCAGTTTGAGTTCAGTAGTGCTGAGAATAAAATTAAAATTTTCCCTTCTTACCCATAGACTGTGCTGATGGACCTACCTGGTGATTACTACAGCCCAGCAGCACAGGTGTGGATACCACAGTTCTTATAAAAAAAGGTGCTAGAACAGCTTTGTAAGTCTGGAAACCATGTTTATGTCCCTGCTCACCATCTCCAGTGATTGATCGATCACCTCCAAGCCAAAGGTCCATCCTAGCAAGTAGAAAATCAAGCAAAGGTGTCTGGGGGCCTGCTTGGTTGAACAAGGGATTAAATTCCAACATAAAAACAACACGTACAGGATGTGAAAGCAGGAATATATAAACGGTGTCCAATCATGCATGGATGAGGTTAGGAAAGCCTGGATTTGAATTTGGTGAGAGATTTGAAGGGCAACAAAACAGATCTGTACAAACATACTGGTGGCAAAAGAAAGACTGGGGAAAACAGGAACCCGCTGCTGAACAGGGCAGGGAAACTGCTGACCAGGGACACAGAAAAGGACAGGATTCTTAGTACTTTCCTTGCCTCAGTCTACCAGTACAACTGTCCTTCAGGGATCCCAGGCTCACGAGAGAGTAGAAAGTCTGGAACAAGCAATACTTACCACCCTCAGTGGAGGAGAATCACACTGAGGAATATTTAAACTGCACAGACCATGGAGCCTGAAAGGTTGCACCCACAAGTGCTGAGGGAGCTGATGGATGTCATTACAAGGCAACTCCTGGTTGTCTTTGAAAGGTCATGGGGAACAGGAAAGGTTTCTGGTGAGTGGGAAGAAGCAAGTATCACCCATCTTCAAAAGCGGCAAGAAACTCTCTTGCTCTCTGGGCAACTGCAATTAAGTCAATCTCAACTGAATCCCTGGGAAGGTGACTGAGCAACTAACCATGAAAATCTTCTCCAGTCACATGAATGACAAGAAGGTGACTGGAAGTAGTCAGCATGGATTTATAAGGGCAAATCATGCCTGACCAACCTAGTAGTCTTTTACAATGACACAACAGCCTTGGTGGAAAAGGGCAGAGCAGTACGTGTTGTTTATCTCAACTTTAGTAAGACTTGACACTCTCTCCCATAATATCAAAGTGTACATTAAGTACACCTATGTGCACTTAAGTACATACTAGATAAGCGGGACAGTGACGTAGACTGAAAACTGTCTGAACTGCCAGGCTCAATGGGTTATGATCAGTGGCATGAAGTCCAGTTGGAGGCAAGTCACTGGCCTCCATCAATACTGGATCCAATATTGGTTAACATCTTCACTAGTGACCTGGATGATAGGGCAGAGTGTACCCTCAGAAATGTCACAGATGATACAACATTTGGGGGAGTGGCTAATAGGCTAGAGGGTTATGCTGCCATCCACAGGGACCTCAACAGACTGGAGAATTGGGCAAACAGAAACCTCAAAGAAACTAAACAACAGGAAAAGCAGAGTCCTTCCCCTGCAGAGAAATAATCTCATGTACCAGTACATGCTGGGAGCCAACTGGCTGAAAAGCAGCTTGGCAGAGAACCTTGGAGTCCTGGTAGACACCAAGCAGATCCTGAGCCAGCAGAATGTACCCTTGCAATAAAGATGGCCAACAGCCACCCAGGATGCATTAGCAGAAGCATTATCAGCAGGTCAAGGGAGGTGATCCTTCCTCTCTACTCACCATTGGTGAGAGAGTTCTGGAGGGCTGTCTCCAACTCTGGGCTCCCCAAGACAAGACAGATATTTACAACTAGAGCGAGTCCAGTAAAAGGCCACAAAGTGATAAAGGGACTGGAGCATCTCTGATGAAAGGGAAGGCTGAGAGAGCAGGGATTGCTCAGTGTGGAGAAAAGGCAGCTCAGCAGGATCTTTGCCTTAAAAATCTGATGAAGGGAGTAAAGAAGATGGAGCCACTCTTCTCTGTCTGGCAATGGGCACAAACTGAAACACAAAAAAGTTCATTTGGAAATTCCACATAAATTTCACTCCATAAGAAAACACCCTTTCATGGTGAAGGCATTGGAAGAATGCTTGCCCCATCCCTGGAAGTGTTCAAGGCCATGCTGGATGGGGCTTTGAGCAACCTGGTCTAGTGGAAGGTGTCTCTGCCCATGGCAGGGGGATTGGAACCAGATGATCTTTAAGGTCCCTTCCAACCCAAACAATTCTATGATTCTATCAAGAAGTTACTCAGATTGTAGAGTCTAACCCTGCAGATGTTCAAAACCCAACTGGACACCAGCCTGAGCCATGTGCTTACAGTGAACCTGCTCTGAGCAGGGGGTTGGACTAGAGGCCTCCAGAGGTGCCTCCAACCTCAGCCATTCTGTGATTCTGCAACAACACATAACAAATCTTAAGAAAGTTCTTTGAAATACACTTCTACGCAGGCTCTGGAAGTAACGTTAATCAAGTGAAGGTAACAAAGCCAAAACAGAGGATTCCCACTCAGCTCTTTGTATAAAACCAGTGATACAGTAATTTTCCCCCTATTCCTTCCAAGAGGAATTCAAAATAGAGACACTGTTTTCCAAAGGGGAATTCACACTGCTGGACACGTACTGTCACATATCAAGGACAAACTCACTCTGAGCCCCTCAGAAGAAGGGAAATCCACACACACACAAAAAAATGTTCGCTAACTTACTGCAAGTTTACCTTATGCTACAGAACTGGTATCTGTCAAGATATAAAACCGTGTCTGCAAAACTCCTCTCACTTTTCCTCTGTCAAATGAGTATGAATTCTTTCATGGTGACAGTTGATCCGGTGATGTTTATTGCCCATGCCCTAGCTGGTAAATGCTATTTGGAATAGAGCTTGAGATAGCAGTCAAGGCCTATACTGAATGCAATTTAAAGAAAGTAAATGAAAGCAATAAGCTCTAACCAGTAAATACTACCATTGCAAGTTCAGTTTCAGTGTCATTTCCTTTAAATTCTTGAAGTGTGTTTACAAGGTATTTTTTACATCTAAGAACATATGCGGATCACAGATTACCCTACATGGAAAGTATCCCAGCGACTACTCCTGTATTCTGACTGATGCATATTGGAATCTGGGCACGTGAGTCACAGTAATAACACAGAAACTGAAATGAGTGCTTCATTACCAATATCCAAACACTATCTCCAGTTATTTTGCTAAGCACCTGAAGCTCTACGTTTCTTTTAGATACTTGCCTGGTCAGAACTCCAGAAACCCAATGTAACTGAAGTTTGACTTTCTTTTCTGAAACATTACTAGTGATCTGTAATTACTGCCAAGTCAGCATCACTAAAGAAAAACAAGGACACCGCAAAATGTTACTGGCATAAGGCAACTAATTCCCATGCAAAAGAAGCTTGCCTGGAGTATGGGATACACAGCTTCTATTCATTATTGATGTCGAAGTCCAGCTATTTCACTTGTGATACAGATTGAAAGCAGAGACTCTCCAGATTCATCTCCCTACTTGTATCCTCTCAGTTTGCTCATTCAGTAATTACTTGCTGATACTTCTAGATTCAGTCCCTTCAAACAATATACATATGCACTGAATTAATAGCTGTGCTAAAATATTACTTCCACAGCTACTTCAACAGGTGAATATTTAATAGATAAACGTTAAGGTTATGCAGTGTCAAAACCATTGAACACAATGGAAGTCAAGAAGCAGTCAGGAAGCCTACAGTTTTAAATATTTAATGATGACACACACTGTACAACACTGAACACAGCTACTCTGGAAACACCAATTTAAAAACAGTTGTACTGGAATATTCCACTGCGATTAGTAGGAAAGACACTTGTTTCTAGAAATGCAAACATTACAACACCACATCCAAGTATTTCCACTGCTTTAATATTTAATTTCTCGACATCAAGATGAACTGATTTACGACTTACAATTACAAGTCGAAACTGTGAAAGTTAACAGGTTAAAGAAGTTGCCAAAAAGAATAAAGAGACTCAGTCCCTACAAATCAATGTTTCACTTTATTACTATCTGCTACTACCTTTGGAGATGTCAGCACCATACTTCCATCTTTTCTATCTTATAGCTTATTAGTAGTATAGGGTGCAAACAGAGTGTTTGTATTACCTGCAAGAACTTTAGGAAAACACGATATTGAATTCTAAACACCTCTACTTCAGGTATTCTTGCAAGTGTTTAAATCTGAAATCTTTAAATGTTAAAACGAGGATTTCAGTAAATGTTTGCATTCAATAGCTTCCAGTGTAAACTTTCAGAGTGGAACACTGTTTGCCTTATGGATAGCATCTGGTTCTTTTAAAAACGCATGTTTCAGTGGAAAAAAAAAATCCAACAAAAAATCCAAATAAATTACCACCCACTCTGTGCAGATGAAAATGGGTTAAACCTTCCTGCAAACCAGACAGATTTATATTGGGAAGAGGAATACATTAGGAATATATAAGCCCCCTTGGCAAGCACAATAAAAACAAGGACATATTTCTTTGGTTTTGTTACAGTAATGTTCTCAGAGACCATTGTGCCAGGCAAGTGTTCTTAACTTGCACTTAAATTTAACTTGCACTTAAATATGAGATGCTATGACTCAAGAACTCTTCTTAATTTCATTTCTAGTAACAAGATGCTACAGCACACAGCAGAGACCGGGTCTCAGCTGTCACTAGCCAGTGATAGGTTGTCTGGAACAGGAGAGTACATTGCTATATATTCATCATGTTTATTTTCTGTCTCGCCTCAAATGAAAGATAGTTCCATTCCAAACAAAGCTGAAAGGCCACTTTTCCCAGTATACATAAGACTGCCTTGTTAAACCCGTACATGCTGTGCTGAGTTTAAGTTTGTGGTGCAAGCTTGCAGCAGCATTTGTTTTTGTGAGCAAAGCAAACTGGAAACACAAGAGGCTTCTCTCTGTAACAGCAGTTTAGACTCCATCCCGTGGAACTACAAAAACATACTACTTATGACAGCTTCACTTGTGTGTGTAGATTAAGCTAGTAAATATAACCATATCCCATACAGGTTTTGCTTTTACAGCCTGCCCTGAGATAGGTAACACATTCAAAAAATGGACGTGGAAGTAACAGCCTTTCAGCACTACCATCAGAAGAGGTTTTGCTGTTTTAGTCCACATCTCATGGAAAGTACCAGCTCTGACAGCTACAACCAGCGCCAGAGTTGCAACCCTGAAGTCAGCCATGGGATCCATGTCTGTTCTGTGCACACGAAGCTGAGGGCATGAATGGACCAATCTGGCAGGTTGTTCCTCCACAAAACAGACGCAATTAGAACCCGATCTGGCCATGAAGTAGTAACTGGTGGGGGATCATGATGGGCTACACTTCAGAGACAAATGGCTCATCAATACACTGCCCTGATATCAGAGCTATCTCTTCAAGGACTGCATGGAACAGCGTATATTTATAACGTATCTGTAAAAGATTGTTAATTTTCTGAGGATATTGCAGTGCAGAGTATGTCAATTGCTAGACGCACTCTTGACGAAGGATCCCCTACAACCCTGGCTCACACGGAGAGCTACACTGACCAGGGCAGCCATTTCTACGTCCAAATCAACAGCTCCATTAGAACAGTGTTGAAGGTCCAGTTCCTTTACAAGCTTCTTATACAAGCAGGCCTAAAATATGAAGTGATTACTAATGGACTTAGTAGTTCACATGAGCATGACTACCCAACATAGGAGCACCTGTGTTTTATAAAGCTCTTTCTTTGAACTAGAATAATTTTACCTAGATAATAGGAATTTGCCAAAGAGCTGTAGGCTAAAAATACCACACCACATCTACTAAGACTCACAAATACAAACCCAACATGGTTTTTCAGTTGGGGAAAAAAAAAATAACACAGGGATCTGTTTTTCAAAACTAAGGAATGACCTCTCTGCAGGTCAGATGTAGTCTCTTGCAGTGTTTGATCTGCTCACAGAAAAGTCTTCCACCTTTATGTATTTATCACCTTCACTCTTAAGCATGTAGTGCACAGTACGGACACTGAATATAAGGTCTCCAGCATCCGAGGCTGTCCAGTAACTAATCTGAAAATTGGTGGAAGAGTGGAGCATTGCTGAGACAAGTACTGGAGCTCAAAGTTTTTTTTTGTTGTTTTGTTTTTTTTTTTTTTAATTTCATTCCTCTTTGACAATGTTTCTTTGACTCTTGTAGTCAGGAAAGAACCACGATAGCCACTTGTGCTACTCGCCTGCAGCACAGCCCATGCTCACTTCACTTTTCATCGGACAGCAGGTCAAAAATCCTAGCTCCACAACAAAGCCAGGAAACTGAGCTAGCTGCTCAGGTTATTTGGGTCAGCATTAAATCTAAGGAAAAATCTGGTTTCAATTCTGGCTCCAAGTCCCAGCTCAGCATTTTAATCCACTCCTCCCTCTCACCTTTGCGATTTCCTCAGAATGGGACATGATTTAGTCATCATTAAAGCATAGGAAGCAGCAAGTTCAGGACAGCAAAAGAAGTTTAAAGAGGAACTCGGACCATGACCCGGTCTTGTCTGGATGAAAAGACTAATGAAGGCCTAAGACAGCAGTGAGACATTAAAGATAACTAGACTGAGAAGCTCAGAAAGCCCATAATTAAGTACTCTTGAATTGATTCTCGAGGGTGGTGGAGCACTGGAACAGGCTCCCCTGGGAGGCAGTCACGGTGCCAAGCCTGACAATATTCAAGAAGCTATTGGACAACATCCTCAGACACACGGTGTGAATTTTGGGGTTGTCCTATGCAGGGACAGGAGTTGGACTTGATGATCCTTGTGGGTCCCGTCCAACTCAGGACACTATCATTCTATGATATGTTTTGTAAGAAAGCATGGGATTCTCCAGTCTGGGAAGCATTTTTTCCCAGTACTATTCCCAAGGTTATCTTGAAATGAAGTACCGAAATACCTCCTTGTAAAGCCAAGATATTTTCCCATATGCTGAAGACTCACTATGTAAAGTGCCTGAGCACTCATGTTGACATAGGTAAGATGAACCGTTGGTCTTTCATCAAGTCATCAACTTGTCTTCCCTCTCATCATCAAGCCAGTCATTATGTCATGAGTTTTCTAATAAAATATGGCCAGTTCTCATCACTAGGCAGGAGCAGTACTGATCAATAATGGTATCAAATTCAATACACATAGCAATAACAGGCTTGATCAGAGCTACAGTTTCAAAAGAGACTTTAATGGGCCCTTCCCCCCCTCCACCCTATGCTGAGAGTACCCAGCTAGATGGATGCCCTTTGCTTTGGATTCAAGGAGCCTTGATTCAAGCTCAGTTTCACTTCCTTACATAACACTGCATTATCCAAGAGAACTAACTTTCATTTGGAAAAGCAGCAGCCATGACACTGGAAAGTGACATCCTTATGGGATTTCAGGTGTCACTCTGTGTAGCAGTTCTCAGCAGCTAAACCTGCTCCAGAAGTATTTACACCCTTGGTTCTCTTACAAGCCAGAGAAAACTAGCAACTAGTTCAGTGTGTGTCGGACAAGGCTGTCTGCAAGCAACAGAAGGTTTCTTTGGGTAGCGGAGGTGCTTCAATTAGATCAGCAGGCCTGTTCTGACCTTCAGTAGCTACCAGATAACAATCCCTTGTTCCACAGTTCTGAGGAGGAGCATGGCTTCTAACAGAAGCTTCTTCCAATTTGTAAGAGAATTTTCTGCAGGCAACTATTTTAAAGGTATCTGCATTTACTTCATGTAAGAGTGACAAATTTGTGACTCACCAAGCAAGGACAGATCAAGTTGATCTTGCTCTTAAGAAATGCACTATTCTGGTATCTTGCATGTTCATATGGTTCTACCAGCTCTCTGAAAACATTTCTTAGAAACAGTGACATAGATTTAAGATGCTTAAGGCATATTCTTAAACACAAAAATTCTGAAGTCCTTACAATTTTTCATGGCTAGACTTTGAAAAAAGTCAATGCCATGACCAAAGTTAGCAAGAGGATCTTTACAGAGGATGTGACAATACCAGATGAGGACTCTCCAACGTAACAGAAAAAAAGCAGTCTTCCTATATTTGTTTTTGGCCTTGCTTACGCTAAGAGCCAAGTGTAATATGGCAGCACAATGTATTTTGAATACGGTTATCTTATGTAAAAACTGCATTTGTGTTCTCAGAAAGACAGTGTGAGACACAGAAAGAGCAATCAAGGTAGAGGAGACCTCTGAGCAATGGTTGCCATGTTCTGTGAGGATGGCTCAATGAATTTTAGATTAAGCGTCCACAGAGATTGACCTTGCAAAGGTGAATTGGCTTTCCTTCTGTTTAGTGCTATAAGAACTGATGAAGACAAAAGGGGCTGTTTGCTGCAAAGGTTAAGATCAGAAAGCACAGGTACGATGACTAGGTTGGATGGGCTCTAAACTGCATTGTTTCTATTAGAATTTAAATTAATTCTGTAGTCTTCAGGTAATTCTAAACACATGTATTCTACTGTAAGAAAAGAGTGAATGAGGAGAAGAACTGCAATACAGAATTCACTACATTTGTTGGTTAGTTCTTCTCCAACTTTAATTTGATATTGCACTTCATCTCAAGTTGGCAGCTTCAGTTCCTAGCTCTTGACTGTGTTCCTTTTTTGTGTTTTGTTTCTAGTTTTTGTGTGTTTTTTTTCCTCTTCTGTTTCTCTTTACTAGATTCAAGGTCTACACATTTCCATTATGCTAGCATTCTCTTATAATAGCCTTCTTCCAGGATGAATTTAGACTTAAGACCAGTCTTTCTATGGCTGAGAGGAAGAGTACCAGGAATCTTCCTTAGGATGTAACTGGTTAAGGACAGCATACTGCTCAAAGAGGAAGACCTTGTAAAACTGCTGCTGTACATACCACAAAAGAACACCAGAAATAGTCTTTCACAAGACTTGGTCTGAAGCAGACACGAGACCCAAAATGCCATTTGGTGAACAGAAGCAAATGTAATACTACACACACATTAACAACAGAAATCAACTGGAAATCCTGCTACAGATGAAAACAGAACCAGAGGTTTTCCCAGAAGTGCTCGAGATAGTACAACAGTTTACCTATATTATCAGAAGTTTATCATACTGCTTTAGGAGAAAGACAATAATTAAGTTCACTGACTTCTTTCTACACTAAAACAGGAGATGGGAATTATGCACTACAATCACAGAATAGCAATTCTGCTGTTTTGTCTTTAAAAGGACTAATATAGAAAAACGCTTTAAAATTTGCAGTCGTAATTATCATTGTCTCTTTAAAAATAAGAAATACTGAACTTAGAATTTAAGTACAAAGAAAAGTTAAGAAACACAAGGAGATCCAGTCCCCAAACATTTTCAGTTTCTTACTTCTCACTGTCTGATACTCTCAAAATCCTTCCTCCATGCTTTGCATTCCTGATTCTGATCTGATGAACACTCCCTCCCCACTCACACCCAACCAGTCAGTATGAGCACCATGAATTTCAGACACTTCCAACAAAAAACCCCATACCATTTCATTAGAGGACAAGAGTACACAGGATAATATCCAGCCCTCCACAGCAATAATATGAACAAGAACAAAAATCTCAAAACCAGCAGACCCCGATTCTCCTTCTGTTTTCAGAGTTGAGGTGAATCTGTTCACAAGTTTTCCCTTCTTCTGAAGAAAACAAGTATACTTCAACTTCTCCGTGTTTGTGTCTAGGGAGCTGCCGCTGCTGTCAGAGACCCTGGCAAGCACATCCCTTGGGTCTCTCTTGCATTATCCATTCCACAGATACACCTTATAGAAATGCACAAAACACATATCCATTGCCACTTACAGTCATTACTTCACTGGAATATCTTAACAACCTTTCAGGAAAAACTATTACTGCATGGATGAAAGACACCCAGAGTCAATATTTAATTAATATGTCAAAAAACTTGAAAGCCGCTAGCTTAATAGAGGTCAATTTGTCTGAAGACTTCCATAATTTCAAAAATAAGTGCAGCCATATTTCACAATAGTAAAAGCATTCTTACGGAGAAACAATTATGCAGATTTAAAAAAAAAAAACACCCAGACAGATCTCCATGCCTGGCATTTGCAGCATTTCGGACTCATGCATGAAGTCATATCCTATTTAAAGGACTTTGCATAGCATGGGGAGGGCAGAGGACCAGAAGATGCATCATCGATCTCAGTAGTAACAAGCAGTTTTTTGTTGGCTTTGTTGGCTTTTTTTGCTTCCTTGAAGCCTGGCTTTTGAGCAATGCTTGTAGTCTTCCTTCAGCTCCATACAGTACCGTTGGCCCCTTCTAACATCTCCATTTCTGTGTCAGAAACCTGCTGTGCAGGCTCATAAAGCATCTTACTGCACTACTGAGGTTTTTGGCTGTAAACCTGCTCAGCAGCCTTAGGGCGAGCTGCATTGGTCTAAGGATCCTCTGCCGCAGGGAAAGCAGGGACAGACTCCTGCAAGAAACTCTAATCAGCTGCAACACAGCACTTGGGGTCCAAACAGAAAACAAGCTATGTAGTTGCTGAAGGTGAGATTAACACATTTTGTAGTTCAGTCTGACACTGATATTTTTCTCAGAGTGGTTAGGCATTAATGAACAACTGTGTGACCGTAACATGGTTTACAGGAAGTGACAGCAATATGCATTCAGAAGTGAATCCTCCTCTCAATATTATTCAGCAACATGAAAAACAAGCAGCCAGCTTAAGCTGGTTAAGTAACATTCAAAGTCTGAGGGGATTTGAATTTCAGTGAAGAACAAATTTTACCTGGGGGTGAAGAGGCATGTGTGGGGTGGGGAGGGGGTTTAAAATGGAAATGCTGTCAAAGCTTTAGCAGTAACATAGCTAAAAGATTGTATAATTACCATTTATATAACTCCTGCAGAAATTTAAGGGGAAAAAACACACCTTTACCTTTGTTCCAAGACAAATTGTTCTTCTGCTTCAGATCTGCTAGAGCACTTCAATTTTACCTTGAGAATACAGTCCTGAGGTATTTAATTACCCTGTCAAGACCACTAAATGGTCTGGCACCATGCCCCCTCTCAATCTTTGCTGATTGATAGCATCAGTAAAACTCACTAGCTTTAATTAAACCTCCAGATAGGATCCCTTTTTGCTACTCACTAGATCAATGTTCCTTAGTGCTGGAACAAAAAAAACCGAGAAGGTAAGGAGGGTTTCTCTCACCTTCACAGCTCACTTGCCTCTGGTATTTTAATAGACTTTTTACACAACTCATATTTCATTGCTCCCCAGGGACATTAGTTAATGAAAAAATTACTACAGAAAGTGACACTACCAAGATTTTCCTCTACAAGTACCAATGGTGAAGATAGGAACAATCTCAATCTTTTACCTGCTGCACTAACTTGGAAATCAAACTAGCATGTTTTCTTTTTCAGCATTTTGTTATTTTTCCATTAAGTGTACACAGCATTTTCAAGAGTACTGTAATAGGTAGAAGTTCATAAAGGTAGAGAACTTGAGTACTTAAGTTAGAGGATAATTCCTTTAAAATGCATCTTGTTGTAAATCTAAGTAATGGTGCAAGGCACCAGTGAAATTGCATTGCATGATGACAAGTTTTCAGGACGCTCTGCCTCAGAGGACACTAACAGAGTTGTGGCACATCTGTCACTTCAAGTCTTCCTTTGCTGTACTGCACTTCTTTGGGCATTTGTAAAGCTGATAGTTCAGTATTAACTCTTTAACTGAAGTCATAACTAGCTCTTCTCATTACACAGCTTTCTACAGCAGGGCAGTTAACTAGGTGATGATGGCAAAGTAGGACATCTGTGCCTGTAGCCAAAGAATTTGTCAAACTTCATTCCAACAGGAAGCTGGCAGAATGTTACATGTTAAGCCTGATTTTTTTTTTTTTTAATATATGCAAAGCTATAAAGGAGTGGGAAGAAAACCTACACATTTAATACTTTAGATAAAATATTTCTTAAATCTCCATTCCCCTGACAGGTGATAATTACCCATGTAAACACCCTAATAATCTAAAGAATTTAAAAGAGGAAGAAACCTTACCAATTCTGAATTTTAAGAAGCACTAGCTAGGTAAAATACAGCTATATAATCAATGCCATCTTATAAAAAAGGACAACTCCTAGGTCTCTAGCCTGGACAAACTATTTTCTTCCCCCTTTCCAAAGCATATTTACATACATGTCTATGCATGTATCATCAGCACTAATGAGTTAGAAAACCATCTGCCTGCTCCCACATGCAGAGGCTCTGCTACTTCAGGCCCTCTCACACTGGAGAGCTGGGGACAGGACAGCAGGAAGCTCCTCAGCCCCAGTTCACCTGGCGAGGGAGGAACAAGTACTGCATTGCTGCCATCTGCAGTGTCCTTTTGGCAGCTACGATCCACAAAAGACCATGCCGATCATTCAAGCAGTCTAGCATCCATGGAGAAAAGCCAAAGATTTTCTTGTGTCCTCCTGCTACCCCTAATAATTCAGGTAAAAAGCTGCCTCCTATTCGGCATCTTAAACAGTTCTATGCCAGTTCAAAGATAGGCCATTTATTTGCCCACTCCTCTTTAGACAGAGGACCTTACTACACTTTCTTGTTCATGTAGAAGTCTTTTACACCACATTGAAAGATATTCCTGTTCAGATAATCCCGCAATAAATTCAACTTTATTTTTTTTTTGAAGGAGTTTTCCCAGGAGCAAGGGGAGAGGAAGCCACTGAGGATTTCCCCTCTCCCAAGCAGAAGCCAAGCCAACAAAACATGCGCCAAATTTTCTTATCACTATGTGCAAGTCAGTGACTCTTATATGCTGTTTGCTCCTCTGAGTTTTCCACATTTGCAAAGAACTGATCTTTCCAGGACCACCTAAATAAAAAAAGTCATGGACAAGCAAGTGGGTAAGCAGAAAAATCACTCCAGGCACAGAAATCCACATTTTCACTGGCTCTTAAATAGAACAGAGCAGAGGTGCTTCCCAGCAGCAGCTTCTTCCAAAAGAGAAGCCACAGAAAATGCTTTACCTCTTCTAAGATATGACTGTTGTTCATGCTAAAGTTGCATAATGAAATGAAGCCCAAACTTCCCAGGCTACCTGCAATACAAATAAGCCTGTTTACATTGCAAATAAACCATAAATAATGCCACAGAGCACCATCTAATATGTGTAGGTATTTTGTCTAGCAGAGTTCTAGTTCAGGTATCTAACACACCTAAGATGTGCCATCAACATGAATGCATACCCACCCCACAGTTTTAATGTTCAGGTCAAATCAGAAGGCAACACAACTGTTACCAGGTTAGACAAGACTAAGACTGCTATGACTTGCTTTGGAGGTATGGATCTGAAATTTGGTTAAGATACTTTGCAAATAGTTCAATAAAGTATTCCATAAAGTATTCCACAAGATGTTCTTTTTAAAAAGGTGTCAGGTAATAGGTTTTAATATCACTACTCATACAGAAAAACTTAAACCAGCATTTTGCAAATCCACCTTTTCAGTATATTTTATTTCAAGAAAAAACAGTAGGTGGCATCCTCTTTCAGGGATCAGAGAAATACATCTAACGATTAACAGGCTAGTAAGAAACAGTGGGTCAGAGGTATGTGTCATGGCCCCTATCTAGAACATCACACATCAGGATCAGGACAATTCCCTCCAAGTGGGAATGCTCTCAGTTCAGCCACAATGTGAGGGTCCATCACCTAACCAATGAGGTTCCTTCCAGTTTTGTAGACTAAGAGAAAACACTTTCAACCATCAATCTAGTGAACTACCAAAACATTTCTACAGAAGTCCTAAAAATGTACAGAGAGAACAAGCATCTATTTTTTTTCTTTTGAAGTCAAAATATCCACTAACACTATCCTATTCCATCATTTTTCATATGAAGGTATGCATAAAAATCTCAGTGATAGCCATTCTTTAAAGCTGAAAGTAAATCTAAGGGTTGGATTCTGAGTTTGCCAAACAGATTTTTTTTTTTTAATTGAAGTAGCAACTCTGGACAAATAGGAACACTGTGGTCTATAAACTGTAAGTAGCCTCTGCAAAGGTCTTGGCACTGAGATCTCATAAGCGATTCCCTCCACCCCAGTTGTTGCCCCAGGACGTCAGCTTTACCTCTGCTCAGTATTGCCTCCCAGTTGATCTGATGAATATGTGAATTACTAAGTGCTTCACAGTAGGCTGTGAGAAGCAACTGTGCAATATACAAGTGCCTTAGTCTTAAAACATACTAGGGATCCCCCTAGTCTCTGCCCCTTCTGCAGTGTGGAAGAAAGTAAACCCAGCCTCTTTAAACAGCATCTTGGGAGAATCCAGTCATGAAAACATGGCCCGAAACCCAGCTTGTGTCCAAGAAGGAAGAGTAAAGGAGAAAGGAGTAAAGCAGTTTTTCCCCTCAAGTCATGCACACTAACACTGAAAGATGCTGTTGAAGTTAAACAGGGCTGAATGTGGTTAGCTAGAGCCAGAATTTTACCTGCAACATGAACAAGCAACATTTACAGATACTTTTTTCTAACTAAACAAAGATTTTTCTTTATTTTGGTGAAGAGGTCATTTCAGCTTGTGACAACTCAAATGTTTCAGATATTCTTCAGCTAAGGACATCTAAGGCATAAATCCCTGAAAATTTACACATAGGCTTCAGTCTCACTGTAAGGGTCACTGTCTGGTATTGTTTACAATCTACAATTCTACTTTCACATCCTAGGAAGGCAGGAAAGGAAAAGCACCAGTGTCATCACCCACATCTGTCTACTCCATTTTCACTTTTTTCCCCTGACTTTTTTTACAATCAATTTTTAGTTACAGAAATACAGTAATCACTTATCAAGGTGAAAGAGGATTAAGAATTCATATACTGGAAGTATAAAGTAAGTCACTGGAAACCCCCTTCAGGGATCAGTTTTGATTTGGGAGACCTGGCTTGAATCTCTATGACAACATTGTTTTTTGTCTGGCTATACAGTCATCAGAACTTCCAGCTTATCACCCTGGACAGATGCATTTTTTATGTGTCCAATCCAAGACATTAAATGCAAAGATACAGTGTACCTGCAATACGATTGGAATGCAAACCCATTTCCTTTCTCACTACCACCCAAAAGACAGCTTCAAAAAACCTGGAACATGAAATTACTTTCCTCAGTTTTCCCCCAAAGCAGAAAGTGGGAGAGTCCGCCTGTGGGCAAGAAGTCGTCCAGAAGCACGTAGGGAGCCTTCTGCAGCAAAGCACCTATCCATGTCTTTCATCCACTGTTATTGTGAGTCATGATTCACCATTTGTTAAACAGCAGTATTTAAGTTTCAAATAATGTAATCCACTTTATTAAATCTTATGAATCCAGAACAGGTCGGGCACTCTAACCATTATTACCGCCATCTTATTTTTGTCTCAGCCATCTTTATGTGGCTCTGCATTGCTTTTTAAGTTCTAACTTTTTAGAAGTGAGCTTTAACTTATGGCTCAAACATGATCCTAGTTAGAGGACAGTCACTATTCAAGTGATCAGCTAGCAAACCCTGCTATTTAATGAGAAAGAATGGGCTGGTTGGAACACGGATTACCTTCAGGCACCAACACCTATGAAGTATGTTCAAAAATCTGCAATCCCTGATAAAATTTGTCTCCGCTCTCTCAAGATTTCAGAGCCCAAACAATTCCTCAAATGAGTATCCTCACTCTTCTGATAATGAAATAAGACAGTAGATGAGAAAAAGTAACTTTTAAGATTTCTGCTTCTAGAAATTGAAGAAACTGGATTTAGTAAACAAGAGATGCAGGCATTACAACACAAACAAAAAACCAGGAATCCCAAACATTAGAGACCTACAGGCTAGAGCCCTAGGAGTCCAGTAATTCATAGATAACCAAAATAGTTATCTCAGCATTTCATTTTAAGGATTTGTAAGAAACAAGACACTAGCAACCTAAAAAAAGGCAGTATTAATAAGGAAGTTATACCATCTTCTTTGAGAAAGTAAGGAGAGAGCACACAGTGCAGTGTTCACACTATATGCAATATTGCATTGCTGCAACTAAAGCATATAATAATTTCTCAGTTAAAACAATTCAAGCACACATCTAAAATGTTATCAAGTCCATAAAAAAAAATGACATTTTCTGTACTTAATCATAATCTACCTCTCCAGATCTAAACCGACTAGAGAGGACTAACCATCTGCTACATAGTAAAGTCCTGGTCTATTCTATTGCCATTAGCAGAATGCTTAAGTTACACTTGGAAAGGGAAAACAAATAATGCATATGATCAACAAGAAGTCAAGACACTTCATTTTCTTTAAATCATAATTAACACTACATACTTTTATGGTTTTAGTCTGAAGTCTCAATCCATTCAGAGTGTTGATAGCTTTTTCGGCATCCTTGGGGTCAACGTAGTTCACAAAACCATAACCCAAGCTCTGTCCTGATTAAAAAGAGGAAGAAGAGTGATCATTATTACTGTAGTGCTACGCAATGGAGAACTAACAGTGTTTAAAACCTATATCGACACACTGAGCAAAAATTGCTTATATTAAAAACAGTATCTACCCCAAATAACAAAGTTCTGAAGGATCACAACACCTAATTTTTCCAGTAAGGTTAGTAGTGTTTTTTTAACTATCTTCTGTTCCCAAGGACTGCCCTAAGATCAACACAGAAATGGCTACAGTCAGTTTAATGAAAGAATTCAAAATTGCTATGCAAAATAGGTTCAGGAGTTTGTTATGATCCATTACAGACTAGAGGAAGTGAAGGAGCTTCAAGGTTAAGATGACATAAAAAGTCCACTACTCACTCACTTTTGAACTTTTTAATTGAACATAAAAAGTATAAAGGCAAAATTGTGAACCCGTGCTTGAAAATGAGTGTGTTTCAGATTACTTCAATATCCAATTTGAACCAGATTTGAAGCCGAACATTTCTACAGATGTTATTCATACACTAATAGAACCTCTCAGTAACAAGGGGTTTAAAGGCTTATTTTGTTCCTATATTCAAAACAACTGGTACAAATAACTGGTCATGAGGTAAGTATCATCCAACAAAGACGCAACATTTTCATGTTCTTTTAGCATTGGTAATTCAGATGACAGATGGACATAAAGCATTTTAAATTAGCTCTTAATCACTGAACCACAGCCCATTTCTAACAGCGTATTCTGTCTAAACATTTCGTATTAAAAACTTGGCAGTTTAGCAGTAGTCATCTCATGACAACTTCAAAACCTGAAGTATACCATCCTTAACTAGCTGCCTTCAGCATACCCGTTTAAAAACAGTTTTAGTGCATAAGAATGCAAATAATGGAAGAATTTAACATAGCAATAGGATACCACTTAGTAAGAATACTATCCTTCAGTATATTTATACTATAGTATATTAGCACAGACCTTTTCAGAAACACTCTCCCATACTCCTTGACCATTCTTTTTTAGAAACTGAAACAACAAGGTCCAAAAACCAGTCAACAAGCCAAAAGGGAAGCATCCAATATATCTAATTCACAAAATGCTAGTTTGAAAGATTAGCTTGGAGATATAACAATATAAAAGGATAAATAATACTGCATAAAGCACAAATAGCAAATTCATTTATTGCCAGCAAAGATATTAAGGAACCTATGCTGTATCAAGTTCTTGTATAGTATCTATACAGCATGCATTAAATAGTACATAGTGCAAAAAACGGATGGGAAGTTTGTAGTTGATTAAATAGGACAAGAGAGGGTTTAGTAACAAGCCCACCACTGCTGGCATTCGTAATTTTGTACAAATTAGTCTACCATAGCACCAAAAGTTAGAAGACACCACCACTATCCCCCGCCCCCAAGCTACCCCCATTCTTCCCAATCTCCTCCCCAAAACAGTACACACAAACAAATAAATTGGCTAGATGAAGCCTTGAACAGGTTAATGTATGCGAAGTTATTAACAAAACACACCCAAAACCCAACTGGACAAGGTCCTGAGCAACCTGCTCTAGACAACCCTGCTCTGAGCAGGAGATTGGACTACACAATCTCCAGAAGTGCCTCCAACCTCAGCAATTTGGTGTTTCTGTAACAAACAATATGGAAACATGCAGAAGCATTTCTGTATTCATTTACAGCTCTACCTAGATATAGCTAAGTTCTTTATCCTAGAAGTGCCTTCTTCCTTATCAGTTTGCTTACAGTAGAGCAATTTCTATACCTGTCACCTCCATCACTCCCACTGTCTGTAGAAAGTCTTCCCAGCAGTGTCCCCATAAAAGAGCAACTTAAAGGAATGTCTCTCTTCATGCACGGCTTTTATTTTAGTCTTATCTCCTAATACAGAAATGATGATTTTTGGTGTTATTATTAATCTCCTAGGAAGGAACCCATTTAAACTACAACCTTAAAAGACATTAAAATCTTTAAGAGAAAGCTATTTCATGTAAGACATTCCGAATGCACTACTCTCTAATTCCAGAGTGAACACAAAGATGTGCAGAAGTTATTTCTACTACCCCTTTGTTCATGTGATCTATTTTTCACATTAAACACACCCAGATGACTGCAGGCAAAGAACATACCCAATTATTACAAAGGATATCATTCATGATCAGTTCTTCTGCAGACATTCTATTAGTTAAGCTTCATGAATATTAGTAGACTAACCTAGGGAGCTGCACAAACAAAATCCAGTAATTTATTCAGGACAAGCTTGAACTAATTTCTGCACGTTTATCCTGCAATTTTACAATTAAAAAAGATTTCACTGTGAGGGTGATGAAACACTGAAACAGGCTACCCAGAGGGGTTGTGAAGTCTGCGTTCCTGGAGGTACTCAAAGCTAGACTCAACATGGTCCTGGGCAACCTGCTCAGGGAGAATCTGCTTGAGGAGGAGGAGTTGACTAGATTATCTCCAGAAGTCCCTTCCACCCTCAATAATTCTGTGAATGATTTTATTTAATTCAGTTTTGTTTAATTTGGGTTACCATCTAAAATTCAAAGGTGTTCAGATCTGACATTCCAAAGGCCTTAAACTGAAAAGGTTAAGAAAAGGTAAAACTTCTTAAAGAAATCGAAATTTTGCCTGAAGATTAGTGGTTCGATTACACATTATCAATAATTCACAGTCAAAAAATCACTTTCTTCACAGAAGCACATAAGAAAGACGAATCTCAGCTCTCAACAAGCAATACATGTAATGGCAAATTGAATCCAATTTCTGGAATCAGATGCCTGAGGGACCACTCTTAAGTCTCCCTGCTTGTGTTAAGGGAAGATGCTTGTTTAAGAGGTTTGCCAATTCATAATACAGATGGCTGAGTTTTAAAAATCCAGACAAGCATTTCACAAAATGCAGTAGAAGTAGCTATTTCAAACGACCCATCAGATATCCCAATTATTGCAAAGTATGACAGCTGGTGGTATTTCTCACTTGGTGGGAAAGTGCCAACTGGGTTACAAGAACTCAAAAGCTCAGTTCTTCCTAAGGATTTCACTGATGTACAGGACTTCAGTCCAAACTTATGCTAGTACCACTGCAGCTGTACAAGCCAGAGAGAAGTTCCATCTGACTGTAGATTTCAGAGGGAGAAAGAGCAGTATACCCACTGCACACAAATTTTACTAAAATCAAATTAGAGATATCTGGCCAGTATAATTAAAACAAGTTCTCCTTCTGTGCAGCTTTTTCCCCCTCCTCAATGTCTAAACTTTTTGCTTTCAAGACAAAAGTTTAGACAAAACACTTTCTACTTGGTTTAAGTAGAAGCTAGATGCACTTAATCCAAATCAGCCACCACTTAGAATATCAAAAAAGAGAAACTTCATTATTTAATAACTGTAATGACTCATTTGTATTGCCTGAAGCCAGAGATTAAAATGAACACTGACAGAAAACAGCTCTGGACTCTTCCATCTGTGCCTCTTCTACACCAAACTCCATTCAGCAAGACAGAAATCTGCAGAACACATCCTTGCTTCCAAGTCTAGTAACACAGTTGAAGTAGATTATGTGTCTGAGTCCACAACAGGGTACTGGAAGACAGAAGGTAAATCTACAGTTGTCCACAAGTTAAATAAGCCTCAGTTTTAAATGTGTATCAAAAAGCAGCTTAGTTTCCTACTGTTTTCATACAGGGTCAGCTCCATCTGGCTTTTACCCCAGCTTCTGTTTTTCCAGCTTGCACTTAATGACACATTAGCCTAAAAAACCTCTGACACCTCTCCAAGTGAGCTGTCCTGGTGCTCTGTCTACTATTATGTGTATAGGTATTCTGAATATCCAGTTTAGCCTTTCCTAGATCTTCAAAATTACGGCCTACTCAACCTCAATACAGACAAGAGACTATCCATGCACATCGACTATTTATTCCATAATTCAGACCTATAAACAGTAATAAGTTTAGCTTATCCTAAAGAAAGGAATGACTGAGTTTCTTATTTTTGTGAGTTATCACTTGTGCCAGTAAGAAGAAAACATTCATCACCTTCAAGGGGAATACTCTGCTCATTTGCAGAAGTGAGCAATACTTCAGAAGTTATATGCACAAACTATCAGTTGGGCTTCTTCTCATCAATAGTTCTTGTGGCTATTTCACAGCACTGTTTAAAGCTGTTTCTGTACACTTTCTACTAGATTTTATGCTCGGGACACTATGAATATTAGACAATGTGGTGTATAATAAACAACAGTTAGTTAAATGATTGGTAAAAGAAGAAACCACTTGAAGTAGAAAAAGTCAAAATGATCTGGAAGGCATGAGGAAATGAATGGAGGAAAATCAGTTTAACTTTAATTTTGCTTCAACAAAATCTGATAAAACACAAAAACCCACGTAGCAGTAAAAGTGCATCTCAAGCCTCTAAGACAGCAAAGGACTTAAAGCAAAAGTTATGATTTGGAAGTTCATATTCATTAATTACATTTTATGTTTTATGTAGCTGACACTTGTAACAAAGTCAAATTCCAGGAAGTGGCAAAAAATCCTTTCAGTCAGGCTTCTCTTTGAACCTAGGCATGCTATATCCACCACTAAGTGGGTCACTGACAAATGTTCAACCTGTAAGTATGTGGCCTATGAGAAAATGAGAACTGGAAAGCACTATGCTACTCACTTTAATAGGGGGAAACTGTTCCATTTATGTTTTAAGTTTGAGCTCTGTAAATATCACTTGACCACCATGTATGACGATGATGCAAATTAAAGAGTAATTTATTAGATAATGTGAAGTTAGTTTTTGGCATTATAGTCAATATACAGAATGGATTTTGAGAGAAGGGCAAAAAGTAATTTCAAACAACTCAATTCTAATCAGTCTTTGAAAGGACTACTCAAGACACTGAGTGGAGATCCATGTGCACACTAGAAAAGTGTAGACAAAGTAATTTAACGTTCAATAAGAAGCAAGTAAAGAACACAGTGATCCAGTATTTAGGAAAGAAAAGTAGACAGACTTCACAGTCAGCAAAAGACCAAAAAAAAGTTTAAAGTAGGAAGTGGGATATAAACCAAGTAGGAAGGTATAGCCATGGTCACAGTGCTCCTGAATTTACTACTGTGCCTTGAAAAACGTCACCTTTTTTTTTTTGCTTTAAAAACGCACAGGCTCTAATTCACAATACTTATCAGAGAAGTAATCACCAATAAACTAGTTCTATCCTGCCCAAGTTGTTTCGCAAGTGTTTACTTGTTTACTATACACAAAGCCTATTTAAGTACTGCATACAGCTGTAAAAGCCCAAAGAAAATCCTCTGCTATATAACATTCAGAGACTGTCCCAAATGAATGCTATCCACAGAGGAAATGGTCATACAATGTAGATGTGATAGAAGTGATGCCTGTTGTTCATTCTTAATGTTTTCCTTCTAAAAGTAGCAGCAATATTCCTTAAAGCAGAATAGAGCCCTTTTAATAATTGGTAAAACAATAACATTTTCCTCCTTCTGACAACAAAAATGTTCAACTTTCTGAATAGGAATAATCTTATTCTAGAACTCTAGTTATGTGAAAGGATGTCTTGGTTATTTCCAGCAACTGCTTTAAGATTTTTAAGGAGACAGATTATAGACATATCACAGCAAAGTTCTGTTGCAAGAACTGAATTCTAGACGTGAAAATAATGATGAAGACTTAGGTTGGACTACTGGAGATGCGACACAAGTGAAGAAATGACAAAACGATCAGGAAACTTAACTGGTTGTCTAGCAAAATCCAAGCCAAGTCTAATTATTCCTTAAGGTAACTCTGAAGGATCATGGGCTTAAAAACATTTCTACACTGAACTGTACATTTCCATGAGGCACAGCTACTTACACCAGCTAAAAGAGGTTACTGCTGAATTACTGCATGCTCAAAAGCAATTACAAGCCAGCTCACTTCACTTGATCACCATTAATTACTTATGCAAAGCTCTTTCATGAACTTGGGGAGGCATAGCAGATCTAGAGACAAGGCAATTTTTGCTATTGCTCTGTTACTATCTGAATTATTCATAATGGAGAGGTAAGAGAGTTGGTGACATGAAAGAAAGAAAAAGAAGTCCTGAAGCTGTCTGAACACTGATGCATCTTACTACCTAGAAAAGTCCTCTGCTGGAGAAGCGTTTGTGCATGAAACACTTGGTTGCATAAAACAGCCTAGGTGTCCTGAGGCATTCCCCAGTTCAGTGTTGGGAGACTAGTTAGTGAGACCTGTCATATAAGAATAGCGATTGTTCTAGACAGGACAATTCATAGGGCATTATCAAGTAAGAGTACGGAGCAACAGGTCACCTATTTTCCTGCTGGTTGGTGTAGTCTAAAGGTTTCACTTGAAGGCCACTTTCACAGTAAATACAGGTCATCTCGTTTTGAAGGGGGAACCTGACATCACTTGTTTCTTGCAGTGTCTGCTGCCATCCATCAGTTGCATACACACCCCCCTCTACTTTGTTATCAATTTAGAGATCATATATTCTGATTATTAAGATAAGGCACAATTCTTTTACTAGATTTAAATGAAGTGTTTGCACTCTAACAGCTGGTGGTATCTCCCTTCTACCATCTGTCTACTGACAGACAGTTTTAAAGGCTGGACGGCTAGCAGTGACTGCCTGTCCAAGGCAGCAATTTATGCCTCAACTGGACTGAGGGCAGCACCTGTAAATAGTAATGAACAGTTAGGCAAGTGAAGGATAACATGACAAAGGTTTTACTCTTCCTAGATAATCTATACATAATTACCACCTCTTAGCAGTTTGCAAGTAATTTTTACTGTGTCTTCTAAGCTTCCTGTTTCTCTGGGAAATCCAGAACTTATTTCTAAACAATAATTCAACTACACTGGAATGTAAGAAAAACTGGAAGACGGGCCAAACTAAATTATCTATCCCCACCAAGCCTGTTTTCTTCTTTCCAACAAACCTGCATTAAGATTCTACTGTTATGTTAAGGAGTTACACAAACAGCTGAACCAGACCATTTAGCCCAACCACACCAGGCCAGCAATTAAGATGTTTTACAGCCTCTCCTATCAACCTCCCTGGGAAGTGGCCTGCCTGACAACTTTTCTTGCAAGAAAAAGTACACTCACCAACCTTTATTTCCTTCCTTTTTCTTTTTGGAAGCAACTGCAACAGCCACAGACAGTTGCTTGTCTTCTAAAGCTTTAATATACCTGCCACATAACAGCTAAATTCCTCCATGCTGCACTTCCAAAAAGAAGGAGAGAAAGGACAAGAGCCTTCAGATCAGACAGCTTCCTTGAAGGCCAAGTTAAAGAGATCCTCTCCCTTTTGACTACTCTACTTGTAAACCTGGAAAATAGGTGAAATAAAGTGGGACCACAGCACATAAGAGAAAACTTCTGTAATGAGACAGATTCTGCAGGAATGTCTCTGTGTAGCTGCTCCCTTCTACAGCAGCCAAAGGATGACAGTCTATTTTATAACAGACCTTGGAGCACAAAATGGCTGCAAAATGCTTCTGTTATGTTTTCAACCTACGAGCTACCACTCAGTTTCAGGAGGAACATTCCCTGAAGTCTGTAGGCACCTCACAGTCAAGAAGAAATACTATTTCAGACACAACTACCAAAGGCAGCATCTTCAACAGCTCTTTCTACTCGGTGTTGCTGGGTTGGATGCATAGTAAGAGAGAGTTCAGTCATCAGAACTATGCAGTCCTGTTAACAAGAGTTTGCCTGAAAGTACTCAAGTGTCATTTACAATCTGTTACACCTTAAAAGAAAGGCTTGAAAGGTAGACAAGTGAGCTTTAACTTAACAGATGTTAAGTAAGCCCCTTAAAAAGGTACGTCTGAAATACTGTCAGAGCTGTATCACAGAGGAAAAGTCCCTGTGAGATTACAAATGCACAGTGAACTCAAGTGCTGCATTTTCAGTAATCTCGCAACATTTTATCACTCCTAAAAAAGAATGCATGTTGTTTTCTGCATAGCATCATGATCAGAGAGCAGCTGATTAGTATGGTAGTGTTATTTCATGACTGATTAAAGCATCTTGGTAAATTACTACATCTTCTCTAAATGTTTTTTGGGCAGAAACATGAAGTCTGACCCCAGAAATTTCTGGCCAATATCAAGCCTGCTTATCTTCTGCTCTTGAAGCCTCCTGCTGTCCAGTTGTCTACTGAGTCTGTGTTCGCATGATTCTCCTCTCTAAATAGCTACTGCTGACAAAATCCAGAGCCAATACTGTAGAACTTCATCTTTGCTTGAGAACACAGCTGGTATTTTTTTCAGCACTGCTCCATTAGTATACAATGGTATTATCACCAGATGACTAACAGGTGCTGAAAAAAACAGCGACTTCAGTACTAGAAGAGTTTCTACTGCTGCATTTCTTCCTGCAGTCAACTACTTGCATTATTTCAACATGCTCTCCCTACTCGCATGAACCAAAACACTCGCGTTTTAGGAATGCAGCAAGATGCCTTTGAAAGCTTGGCACACCTGCCACACGAGGGAGTCCTTGGCTGCTGTTTCCCATCAGAGCTATCAAATACCCAATGCAAGGGCTGAGCAAGTTACCTTTTGGAAGTAATTGTTGATTAAATTACCAGAGTACCCAGCTAATCCTGCACCTTTTCTGGAATGCTTAAACATTCCTGTAAGGTCTGCAGACCAAACAGAATCAACAATTTCAGGCAATCATTTTTTCCACAGAAAAAATAATTAGAGCCAAAACGAATACTACAATCAGCTGAGCTCTCAAACCTCTCCAGTATGTACTCAACTTCTTAAAAGGTAAGACTGAATGAATTCCTTCAAACAAACTGGTTCATTTTAAGGAGCAAGCAGAGCTAGGTTTGTAAGTTCCATCTCCCCTCCTCCACTTACTGATCTCCTTAACATGTAAAAGTAATGTAAGAGAAGTAGCATTGATAGCACTCAATTAGTGGGGCTAATTCTTAGAAAACAAAGAACCCAAATCTATTATTAAAATTATCATCCTGATACACATATAAAAAGCAAAAAAAAACAACGCAGAACACCACTTACATTTGGTTAATAATACATCTGAAAACTAATACATACCACTAAGCTATAAAACTAGCTTCATGCTCCAGTACAAAAATTTACCACAAGCATATGATAATTGTACTCCGGAAAATTAAAAATCTCAATAGCAAATAATACATATTCATGCATTTACCTTCCACAGAGGGCAATAAAAAAAAATTTAAGATAAGCAGGCATTTTTAAAAAAAATAGGATTTTTCTACAATATAGTCATTGATTTCAGTATAGTGACATTTCAGGCTATTTCAACTTCTGCAAAAAAGATCTTCTTGCAAAATAATGAATTAAAGGAATATAACCAGCAAGAACTACAATATCACACAGAAGAAATGCTAAAAAAAGCCTATCTTCCAAAAAAACCTACATACTATTTACATCAATGTATGACAGTGAATAACATACTTCTGAGGTTAAGTCATAAAGTCTAGGGGCTGAAACTCAATCTCTGTAAGTCTACAGAAAAAAACCCATAAGACTTCTAGCAGGCTGGGGACTCTGTTTTTTTATAATTTAATTTCAGCTATGTATGCTGCCTTCAGTGCTTTACTCCTTGAAGATCTGTCAGTCAGTCCTTGATTGAAATGGAATAGTCCATTTTCTAGTGAACATTAATACATTTTCTGCCACCAGACATGCAAGTGGTTCATTTTATAAACGCTATTTTCAAAAACTAAGCGTAACTTTGTTTAAAGCTGTGAATTTCTGTCTCTGTGTATGAAGTTAATTGGTGAAGATCCACTAAAGTACCATAAGACCAAGTCAGCCTCATATCTTTGTAAACAGGACCAAGTCAAGTTCACAGCAACTTGACATTAGGCTTTATTCTGCCTTTCATCACTCCTAAAGTTGCAAACACTGGTGGAATTATATACAAAGGCTCTCATTTGAATTCATCTCATGGACCCATATAATTTTTCATAACTCTCCTAGAATTTGAGTGGACATGTGTTCCCTGATCAGCACACAAAAGCAGAAATGGCACTGCATAAGAGACAGCATTATGTTAAGACCAATTTAAAACTGCAAGTAGTCACAGCCTATGATGTCCTGAAGGCAAGCCAGTGCAGCCATGGGAAAGATCAACAGCACTTCTGGCCTGTAGTCCAACTTCAGGAGCATGAGAAGTTTGATAAAGAGTTTCAGATATAGGATGAAGGAACACTTGAAGCTTTTATTTGTCTGGATTTGCAATTCAAGATACTTGAATGCTCTGCAATATGTTAGGGTGACCCTCCTGAGAGACAAGCCCACAGAGCACTCATGTGCCAAGACAGGGGGATTGTTCAGCTGGTACCAGCTCTTTTTCAACAAAGTTACTGCATCTTCATAAATCACCATTGTCAACTGTGTCTGATTTAAGCCACCGAGATTACCACTTTCTTATTTTGACACTGATTAAGGGTAGAAGCACACAGCCAGACATGCAATTCACTTAACTGCAGAACTGCACCTAAAACTACCTCCATAGCTAAGGTCTCTCTAACAAGAAGGGCTAAAAGAATAGCACAGAAAACCATCAGTGTTGCTTTTTTCTCATTTACTTTTATCATAAGTTACTGTTCAAGTTCCACAGTTCTTTGAAGTTTGCATTTAGGCTTAAACTGCATTTTAAAAGCAGCTTAAGCAAAATGAGGGAAACCACATGAGCCACTGAGCAATTTCCAATTTGACTGCAGTTTGCTCATAGTTCCAGTAGATGGATTCTATTTACTGAACACTCATAACTCATACACCACTGAGCTAGCAAGCTAAGCAGCTTGCAAGGAAACACCTGTAAACCATGATCACTACTAGATTTGATACTTGGATGCCTCTTTCTCCCAAACCCAGTTTCTCAACTATTGCTCTCAATCTGCAAAAACAGAAGCTGAAGACTGAACGAAAAGCATCAAACACTGATCAAAGTACTTGACAGTTTCTCCTCCCATACAGTAAGAAGATTACGTCTGTAATTAAACAGCTATTAACACGGCTGTAAGTTATCTTAAAAATCAGATCTTTTTCAGGAAGAGAAACTGCAGTTTCATCTCAGCCACGTTCAACTGTACTGTATCCTCTTATTAACTTAGTGCCACCCTCTTGCCTTACATCTTGCATGCTTCTCCACATGTGAGGAACATCATCTGCTGCTTCATCAACATAAGCTTGTTGATGCCATACAAAAGTGAGGGTGCAGCTCTGGTTCTTCTCCACAGCACGCAGAAAAAGTCAAGGATAGGGGGTATTGTGGATGCTAAGATTTACATGAACTGATCAAAGACATTCAGTAAGCCAGAAGAGATTAACAGAGGGTTACTAACAGATACACCATGTCCAAACAGGAAATCTCAATGCCAAATAACACATCTGGAAGAAGGGACAGCATGGGAAGGTGTATGCTTTCGCACAAGCAAAAGTAACAGGGCATTTGCTTATGGACACTATAGGAGGTTGTCATATTACAAGTAGAAGCTCCTTCTATGCTAAGGCGAAAGTGTACCACGAAAATTGCTATATCAGTTACTTTTTTGAAAGCTGGCTTTACCCTTTAATTTTTACCTCAATTAGTAGTAACATGTTCTATGCAGCTGAGAAGTTTTGTCTTTCGCAGTCAATTTGCTCCTTGCCAGGAATACAGCTAGCAGTGTTAAATATTCTGTCATTTTGTACCACCTAGTCACCTTAAATAATAAGCAGGTGGATAAAGCATCTTGTTCTACCGCTGGGGTGTTTAGAAGCATGCAGTAATTTGTGCATCCAAGTAAAAAACTAGCATGACACTTGAACATAAATTCTTTTCCCAGACTTCACATTAACACATACTACTGTTGGGGTTTGGTTTTGTTTTTCTTTCAGACTCTATCTGCTACTTAATCTGAGAGTTTTGAAAGACAACCTGAAATGTGCTGCAATGAAAAGTTTGAAAACTATTTCCCCCCCCAAGGCACATTTCGCAAAAGTTAACTTGCAGTGTTGCTTTCAATCATGTGGCTTTTTTTCTGGTCTTTACTGATGACTGGAAAACAGTAACAAAATGATAAATCCTTGTCAAAAGAAATTCTTTCCATACCTTAAGTGTTAACTGTCAACTCAAAAAATACGTCCTTGCAAGTATGGCAAAGGGGACAGGTCTTTCAGTTTTAATAGCTGTGATTAACAAACAAGAACAACTACTAATCTGCAATACCAAGTAGTAGAAAACAAGATATTTCTCACTGTAGATGGTAAATACACACAGGAGAAGGACATGCCGAGAAAAGCTGACATTTTCATTACTTGAAACCGAAATATGTCTCCACAAAGTAATTCTTATAGGAACACAGCAAAATTCCTCTGGAAGGAAGCTTTTTTAATTTAAAAAAAAGTGTGGTGGTGGGGAATAATCAATGCATCTTGCTACAGATGCAAGAACTTCATAACCATTGTGCAGCAGCATTAGGCTTCAAATGCATTTCAAAAAGGGCTGTGGCTTAACCTGCATAAAGCATTAGGTACCAGAAAGACCAAGAGAAAAAAAAGCAACTTTTACCTTCAATAGCTCCAGAAACTCAGAAGACAGGAAAGAATTCAGACTACAAGTATCCTTCTGTTTTAGTCAATTCTACCAAATGCCTCAAATAAGAAAAGGTAAAAACAAAGTAACTGAAACAACTGGTCAATAGTGTGGAAAGCTTGAAGATAACATAGCTATGCCTTTGATAACTGGGAGTTGATAGATTTACAAAAATTCTTAAAGGAATCATAAAGTGAAATACAGGATCTGAGCTGTATTTGTCAGTTATTTTCCCTTTTCATGTGGATTAAAGTATTATGTCACTAAAACTAGAGGCTTGCACATTTTTCTTCTGTTGCCTTCTACAACTTTCTACCTACTCATGCTTGGCATACCATGCCAAAAAAAATTTAAAAATCCATAGGAAATGACAAAAAATCCATAGAAAGTAGTATAATAAGTCCTTTTCTGCAGCTGTGCAAAGAAACATGATGTCAGCCTGGCAAATCTGTATTGTAAGAACTGCCAGTTGAAGTGTACCATGATGAAAGAAAATAAAATGTAGAAATAAAGTGCTTTCATACAGCAAGGTAAGTATAAATACATGAAGCTAAAGAAAGTTCCTTGCACATATTTAAAGTCTTGCTTCTATAATGCAATATACTAGCTGCTTCAATATATAATGGACCAACCATGAACCAGTTAGGACCATCTGCAGCTTAAAGTCTTATTAGTTACCACTTTGCTTGTGGTGGCTGAAAGGAAGTACCCACTTTCTGCAGGGATACCCAGGTGCTTATAATCCACATGACATCCTTGGCTTCAGGGTGTGCAGGTCAGTAACACTGCTACCCAAACTGAGGTAGACTTCACTGAAACACACCTTGATTCTTATAAATACATTGCACTAATCTCACAGCACAGTTACCCTGAAAGGCAGTGATGCATACAAAAACCTTCAGATCACTCAAGGTCTTTTAACACATGCTAGTTTCCACTAGAATTAACATTTATTCAAACAGCTTGCCTCGAATCACTAGGACATAACAGTAATATATACCTACAAGCACCTATGAAAGAGTAAGCAGTGGTAAGATACACCAAACAGGCAGCCTGGGGACTCCCAAGGTGAAAGCAAAGAGCACTACCTCTGCTAAAAGCACACAAGATATCCCACATCACTGGAGGACCAGTGCAAATTTGCAAGACCCAACACTTTCATGGGCTTCTTGTAAGTTACTGCAATCACTGACAAGAGTGAATTTTAATTTGTCTGCAGAAGATTGCAAGAGAATGCATATTGCATTAATCCCCATCAAAAAACACAGCACTTTCTGAAAAGCAGTGATTTAATGATGTTCTGATTCACTACATTCAGAGATGCCCCTAATCATATTTAGCCTTATAAAAAGAGTTCCAGTTTTAAAACATTAAGTCCTTGCTTATGCTGTATATTGAGTTCAGCTCATTAATTCAGGTTAATATATGGATGAATAACCTGTTCAACCATTTTAAAAATAGCTTGTTTCCACAATGTCAGTAGTAAGAGTTGACTAACTGGGCAACTTCCTTGAATCCCTGTAACAGACTATGCAGGTTTAGTCAAACAGTTTTTTGCTACCTTTGTAAAAGCAAAGCCTATAAACTTCTGAAAGGTCAAAACACTGCTCTGCCTGCATAAGAGCAAAAAGCAAGTGCATAGAAGTGCGAAGACAATCAAGTGCTATCTTGCTTAACATAAGATGAAACAGGTTCCTTGATTTCCACTTGCTTGCATGACTCACTTCCAGGAGACATGCAAAATGCAATAAATTATGCAGTTTACTATGAAAAAGCACAGTAAATGCTGCTAAGTCCTTTTCAATAACATTAAATAGCAATATCCAGAACCAGAGAAGAGTAACTATAGGATACAATATTAACAGGCTTAAGACAAGTCTCCATTAGTAGTGCTCTGGATCCACACATAAGACTTGTTTGAAAGTGTAACTCCTTCAGGATTATTCCTGCAGTCCAGACAACAGGACAGTACTCCACCCACCAGCTAAGCAGGCCGACTCTATGCTGTTGCACTTTCTTCCAGCAAGCACACAGAAGTTCAAAATTACTTTTACCTCTGTGCTACAACACACCAAGTCCCTAGGCCACATCAGAGACTGCATTGTAACAGCTGCAGGGTTCAAAACATGGACTATCTTGAAAATTAAAAATCTGATGTTAAGAACAACTCTCCCCTTCACACCCACCCCTAGAAAATCTATGTCTCAAAGTCTTACGCAAGTTGCTCCAAAGAAGCGATCAAACAGTCACGATACAGAAATACAAATTTGCCTGCAATCCCATTGGGTTTTTATTCTTGATTTCACATTTTAGTCAAGGTATGCAGAAGTCATCCTGCTGGCAAGATGCAGTTTGCCAGGCAATACTTTTTGTCCACATCCCTGCCCAAATCAGAAATCATCAGGCTGCCAGAACTCATTCCTTATCTCAGCACACCATTAAGGAGCAGCTAGCAAGAACCCCTGCCTCTCACAGACTCAGCACACAATGAAAGAGCATCCAGCTTCAGCTAGCTCCTGCTTTAGCTGCCAAACTACTCTCCCACCACGAGTGCACTCAAAACCTTGCAGAAACATCTGACAGATTAGAGTGGTACAGGACTGCAAACATCATGCACAGAGTAAAGGCTGAGAAGGAGAAACAGCTGGGGAATTTCACAAAAATAGCAAACCTCTTTTGGAGAGTGACAAAGTTGTAGTTGTTCAGTCATATGGTCCTCCCTGTATCAGGCACTTGTGCTATATAAGCAAATACCTGGAATTTCAGCTACTCACTGCCCTACCATCCTCAAAATTTTCATTTTTTGTCATGGGAATATTTAAAACTTTCTACACTGTAGATAAATAGTCACTTTGCAGACTAAACCACTCCACAGATATGCCATACTATTTGTCTCCTCTTGCTTCCTCTGGGACACGAAGAAAGGAGAACAACTTGCCTAGTCTGTTTCCTACCTCATCTCCACATACAATACTTCAAGGCAGCAACAAGTCTAGAGCCTCAGCTTAAGGCGTAAGTATATGACCATACTTTCTTCCCATATTCCTGTAAGGTTAGTTTAGATGCCCTAGAATTAGTCTTACATTCAGGCAAGTGAAAAACTTAGGGTTGAAGAGTAAGCTAACACTGTTCAAAGCAACAGTGGTAAGAGACTTGAAAGAAACTGCCAGCCTAGGCTCAACTGAACAATGAGATCACTCTGAAACTTAGAAGTTCACATGCAGAAAAAGTCAGGAGCTTTGCAGTAGCACTGACAAGGGATAAGGTTCTCAACAGTCCTGCTCTTGCCAGACATTAACATGGGCTAGCAGTTTTTGCATTGGTATGATGGAAGTAGAGAAAACTAGAGGTGTACGAGTTTCACATGTTCTAGATTCAAGCAGCCAGACAACACACTTTCTACTGCTTCCACTGAGGACACACTGTCTTTCCCTTGATTACTAGAAGATTGTTGTAGAAGTCGCAGCAAGCATAAGAGCCATCACTAATACATGTGTTTCACCCATGCTCTGCTGAGACACAGCATCTACCCCACAGGAAGAAAGCACCTACCCCTTCTCCATCTCACAGCCTCAGTTGTTTGAGCAGACTACAATTCAGCATTGTCACCAGGTGTTTCCTCAGGCTCCGCACCAGAGGAGAGTACTGTATAACCAAGGATCTGACAGCAGAGTCGCTCCTAACACTGCACTGACTGTATGCATATACATTGCATACACTAAATTATGACCATGTTACTAGAATGATTACTGCTGTTAACAACATAAGCTCAACTCTGATGACATCATGTCCAACTCCATACATGTTTTTTATTTTCTTCTGTGACCAACCCAGAATCCTTTGCATTTACTACCATGGTTCTTCAATGAAAACAGAGAACATGCATGAGAAAGTTCAGTATTAACAACTAAAAACTATTTCTGTACAAACATTAATTGCAAACATACTGACTACAGCTGCATCAACAATTTTCTGGAAATGTTAAACTTCTAGGCAATTTTTTTAGAACTGTAGTTATAGATACCTGAGGAGTTGTGTGCTGCATTTTGCATCTGCACTATGTGCAAGACAGTCATGGGACAATACTTCAAGTATCTGAGAAATTAGTATCTGCAGAGGGCAAGATGAAATATCCACAGTTAAACAAGATAGATACGCCTGTTTCCATAAGACTAAAGTTGACAGGACAGGAGGAGAAAGAAATGCGACCCCTCCTCTACATGCCTGTCCATCACACTGTACTATTTCTAGATTGTAAAAGTCTACGAATTTAAGGGTCACACAATAAAACCTGAAGAATTTTACTCCAAGAGCCTATAATATTGACCATAAAGAAACTCCACCACAATGTGACAGATTGTTACCAGCCACAGGGCAAATGGGAACACAGATTTTTGGAAAAAGGTGTGCAAAAGGATCAGGCTTTCAACTAACATGTAAGCTTCACAGAAAGGCAGTTGGATCAAGTTTGAAAAACAGGCCCATATAACAGTGATCAACAATAATGATCTGAAATAGACTTTCTCTTTGTCTTCAGGTTTAGAAGGCAGAAGTCTGACAGCAGGAAGCGATGCAAAAAGAAACCTTCAAGTGGGGAGCACCTGGCTCCTTGTACTAAATGGAACAGTCTATTACCAGGGCTTCACAGCTACACAAGTCTATAAATGTGAAATACTGTTCCAGGCTACATCTCTAAACACATCCTACCTCCTTTTCTAGTAGTACAAGCAGGCATGCTAAACCGCAATCAGTCTACATATATGCATTATTACTAGTTCAAACACACCCGTGTCAAAAAGATAAGAAAAACTGACCTATCAACAAAAAGGTTCTCTTTTAGAGAATATGTTGTGAATTTCATGAGCATATGATTATTATAATAGGAGAAGAGTGCAGGAGCTTTGAAGCTAAGCAAACTAAGAAATTCTTCCTAATTTATGACATCTGATTTCAGCTGCTCTCTGAAATGGAAGTCTGAATCCACAAAGTTTCAGTTTAGCTAACAACTCCACAAGCACTCCTGGGCAAACGATAAAGAAAAAGGCCTGAAATCATGGATTTCACAAATTCCATGACTTAAGACTAAGCATGTATCTTCCATGTGAATTTGCACTAAAGACAGCAAGCATTAAAAAGAAGTGCAGTCTTCTGTTTTGTAAGGACATCATATTCATTGTAATTTTTACCTATATTCAAGTTTCAGAGAAGTAGGTCTAGAAAATGCAGTTTGCCATACTAACGAAAGTGTTCATTTTTAAGCAGTAGTTACTACTGTCCCTTGCATTTTGTGAACAGCTGCTAATTCCATCTGTCTTGCACACGCAGAAAGCTTGTGCTTTTAAGTGCTTGAACAGGGGCAGTTCGATGATTAGACTTCATCCCATACATGTAAAGTATTTTTAGCTTAATTTTTATAATTACACACACTTAACATTAGATTAAGTAAAATGTTATCTGCTGCTTTTAAATATGTAAAAGCACTTAAGAAGCTAAATTAAACAGCTATCTAGAGCAGCTGCTAAGAAGTCAGTTATGATGCTTTGTTGAGACCGAGATCTCACACCTATTGTACAATTATATGTACAATTATGTTCATGTGGTAGTTTTGTACCTGGTACATACATACATCTGCATTAGTCAAAAGCATATAAGAGTTAGTATAGATTCCAAAATATCTGGGCACAATGACTCATTCCAGACAGATTTTCTGGTTAGCAAGTGAAGATAAGTGACATTCAAGCCCCACTTCTCAGATGCTGCTCTCACTGATGGGATTCTCACATGAAGAGACTCTTGTTCAGCAGCCTTTAAAATCTTCATTAGTATCAAGGTTTAATTTCTCTACCTTCAGTGAAACAATACAACAACAATCAGCTATTTTAATTCTTGCTGAGAACACTTTCAGTGTTTTTCCATTAGCTGAGCAAATAAACTTTGCTTCAGCTACCAGTGTTGCCCCCAACAGCAAGTTGTGCCCATGAACCGCATGCCTGGAGATAACCAGCAGGAACCTTCTGCAATTCACCTTTCGGTTCCCTACCTCGCTCACAACTAAACCCTTAGATAAAAACCAACAACAGACAAAAAGTTTGTTGACAGTACAGTGCAAGGAACTATAACCATTGGTTGAAACAATTAAGACATTTTAACAAATTCCACTCCATGGAAAAAGCATTACTGAAACTACTAGAACAGCCCTTTAGAAACAGGGCTTCAGACTGCTCACATGAAATTAAGAACTCCAGAGTGCCTCCCTTCCCTCCAATAGGCTTTCTAGAGGCAGGGAAGCCCTAAAGCTCAATTCATCTCAACCCTAACGTGTGCAGACAGCTTCAAGGAACTAGGGCACTGATATAATGCAGTCTTAAATGCACTCCAGCATTACAGATGTAACCGCAGACTGAATATTAAATAATAGCATGGGAGATAATTTGGTTCAAATCCACAGGATACTCTCACAAGTATGCGGGTCAAGATGACAGTAGCTATCCTTGATCCCTCTGAATTTCAACATGTGGCATTGGTGACCCAGTATGTAGCAGGCTTCTTCATGTCTTAAAACGTAGTAGTGGATCACATCAGTAGGGTATTGTCTGGGATTTTGACACTGCCTGCTAATATGGCCAGATAGGTTAGAATTTCTTGTTTTCTTCATCAAATAATGTTTCGCTGCTGAGAAATGGTTCACCTGCATGTTTCGTTTCATTCACCCATGCAGGTATTACCAGATCTTTTCGCATTTCTATACTGGAGCTGTCTCATCTGCTTGGCAAACAGCTCTTGGTTCCAGCATGTCATAAATGAAGTTTCACCTCATGAAGCAGGTGAAGAGAGCCAGGGTCTCTCTGTAGAGCAGTAGCAGCCAGAGAATGCATCCAATACTGATATGGACCAATCTGAGTTAGACAGTCAAAGGCTGACCAAAGCTTTACCCCTTATCAATTCTCATTTGCAGTTTAGCCTGTATGAAAACATATTTCCATTTCTATGCTCCCCTAAACTTCTCATCAATTAGAGGTATTCACCAAGTATCTAGTACTCATAACAGTTCATTTAAGATGAAAAAAAATTACTGTTTTAACACAGGAATTAAACCAATATAATTCTGAAATTCATGCCAAATCTCTTCCTTCACAGACACCTTGTAACAATCTCTGTTCTGAATTGTAGAAAGAAAAGGAAAATTTGCTTTTCAAGAACTCTATAGAAAGCTTGAAAATCAGTAAGAACAGGACTGGAGCTAGAGCATTCTCTCCCCACCATCCACAAACACAAGGTAATCTTCCTCCAGGCTACTCAAAATCAGAAGTATTGCTCCCAATGCAGTTATAAAGGTCAGACACCACATTTCTCAAGCTCAGTTATACTAAAACCTTTTGGAACAAGAGTAATGAAATGTTTTTGCTGGCAGGTGAAAGTATGCCTCAAAGCTGAGGCGCTGTTCTCTGATAAAGGAGAAACACCAACTATATCTCCAATAGTTCCAACCCTGGCATTCTCATCTACTAAGAATGTAACTGAAATTCAGAACCCTTCTTAGGCATCACTTTATGCTCTACAGAAGACATCACACCTTCAAACAAGAGGTCTGCAATTAAGTCTTGCTCCATTCCATTCCCAGGCAAGGAGTCTTTTGACACTAAGTAGCAGTAATTTGAGCTTCTGGCATACAAAATATCAAAAACATCATTTAAGGATGTGGGCAATTTGCATATCCATCTTTAAGACCTTGAGGCTCACTTCTGTGTGCCTGCAGCAGCCTCTTAATTGGAAGAACCATGTAATCCTCAAGCAACTTTAATAAGGAATGCTAAATATGTGAACTCAGATCTGCAAGACAAACACTCTGAATAGTCATCCCACTAACTGACCAAGTACCAGTTATATCTTTCTTGACCTTTTGTTCCAGGAGTGGAAACAGCTAAGTGAAGGAGTTTTTGCTTCAAAGCACTGAAGTCACTACCTATAGAGAAGACAGGCTTGTTTCCTGCATCAACCAGCCTTCAGCTGAAGACAAGGTGTGGCATCAGCCCAGTCTAGTTTCTTTGGCATCCCCAAGCACATTCAGTGTTCTTTAGTGAAGAGCAGAGATTGCTTTGAGGGTTGGTCAGCCCAGAAGGACTAAAAGCAGTAGTTTCAGTAGCCAAGGCTAGCATACTGAAGCAGGGTGCTTCACAGATTTAACTATTCCACTACCTAATGTCTTAAGAGCAAGCCACCTGCTATGGGAAGAAGTGGTGGTCATTCAGATCCAAAGGGGAGGCAAAGCAATCTCCATTCAAAGGCACAGAAGTCAGCCAGAGACTATTAAATAAGAAGGAAGCCAAAGGATCAGTGTTGAGCTTTAAGCAGCCTCTTAGCTTGACTCATTTTGTGCCACTAGATGGTGCCTACCTCAGGGAGGGTAAGTGGTCAGCAATCACTAACTGAAATGAGCAACAGCCATGAAGCATGGCCTAGTGAATTCACAAAGACAGAGGTACATGTTCTGGCAGTCGTCTTTTAAAAGTCATACTCTTCAGGCAGGATTCCCCTGTTTAGGGGGAATTTGTTTTCAAATTAATGAATTGTGTGTAGAATAGTCAGTAGAAAAGATCAAGCCTTAGAAAAATCCCATTCTTGCAGCCTTAGAAGGACAGCATCACCTCTCTAGGCCTGAGTATGGACATTTCCCCTTCTCTTTAGTTTCCCCTTTGTAAGGTACATGAAGTCAAGCATAAAGTTGACTGATACTGTACAGAGTTGAACTGCAGGAAGACCAAGAAGTAGGGCTTTAGAGGACAATAGCTAAGACTTATAATCAAAAGTGACCAATGCCAAAAACATCCCGTTATATGTAAGAGATTATTCTCACACCACGCACAAGTAAAAAGCTTAGACACAGTCACAAATGCTGTCTCCAGCATGCAGTGAATGATGACAGAAAAAAGCATCCTCAAAAAAGATGGTGATTATTCACTGTCGTATCAGTATTTTCACTAACTGTGTATTAGCAGAATGCAGGTATGAGCACTGGCAATTAAACTACTTTGTATTATTCAAAAAACGTACAGGCTTGGGCTAAAATCAGTCTCACTGTGCAGCAGACTACCTGCTTAAATTTAGAAGAGATCCCTAACTTAGCTCAATCTGCTCACCCTCAGCAGGTGCAGATGTAGCTGAACTAAACACTTGGGAAATATTCCCCCTTCGACCTTTCTGCTGCCAGATTCTTGTTTAAGCATTGTCCTCATACCGGTGACACAGCACTGTCTGTATCAATGTTGGAAAAGGTGGCATAACTTCTTTCTGCCATGCTAGAGCAAATACGTCATCAGGACAAAAGAAGAAAGCATGTGCTGCATGCCAAAGACAAGTCCTGGGGTTGGTGCTGGAGCTGCCTGAAGGTTTTTAGGTCTTGTCCTCCACTATTCATGTACACAGTTGGAGAACACATCTCTCCAGCATACCCAAGCCATCAACAAAAACGTGTAGTATGGGCTGAAGCCACACACAATTGTCATCAACTAAAGCTTTTGTCTTCCCATTTCCCACTGTTGCTGCTAGGGGAACACTGAGTCACAAAAAAGTTTTTATTTAGTGTGAGAAAAGTGTCCATGTTCTGCCTCTACCTTTTGGTAACAGTAAAGTATTGGCTTCCATCCCTTAAACCAAAGCACAGAAAACATGCAGCCTTGAAGGGGTGTAGTTTTAAACACACAAAAGCTAACTAGCACATTCAAGAGTTGTAACCAAGAACATAAGTTAAAGATGTGTTCTTGAAAACTGGGTATTTGAGGACTCTGCAAAAAAAAAAGCCAGGAAATAAAGTACCAAAGTCAACATTTCTGAACAAAACTGAAGAAACATCGACATAAGTGGTACATCAATGTTTTTTAATTTGAGAGAGCTTAGAGTTGAAAAATGGAGATGAGACAAACTGAACTTTGCCAACCATCCTTTCATTTTTGTTTTAAAGTGCAAGCATCCATCTGGTAGTTCTTTCAAAGCTAAACAACTGGTCTAAATATATGCAACCTGTGCAGCAGCTGCTGCTGAAATAAAGTACTAACAGAATACATCACACTGCAGTTCATACTTGCCCTCTCAGACAGCACATATTGATTCAAGGGTGCATCCTAAAGAAACTGCTCAAGTGCTGCAATGCAAAAGCAGATCTACCTACAAAGCTGAATAAATGAAGTACACCCTTTTCCCAAGGTGCAAGTTTAATTACCCGCATCCCTGAAAAAGGAAGTTTTGCATCAACTAGGGCTTATGAAGTCATGACTCCGCTGGAGTCAAATAAAACCTCAAGTAAACCTTATATAGATATCTGCTTTTCCACATCTGAATCTTCCTTCCAAAGACTCTAAAGCTCAAAAGATTTAAATGCCCTGTCAGCATTTACAGCACTTATACAAACCTGGATGAAATGCCAATATAGACACTTAATTTTTGGGTGTACAATCTAGATAACGATAAACCTAAGTTCCTTCTGACTAGCAACATCAGTATTCGTTTCTTCTGCCTTTATTTCATGATCTAAGAGAATTGCAAAACACCATCTGACAGCTCACTGCTTGGAAAATGAAGAGATGCAGAAAATCCCAAAATCAACATACCTGTTATTTTGTCCCTAACAAGCTTGCAGGATTCTATTTCACCAATGCTGCCAAACAGACTCTTCAGTTCCTCTTGTGTCATGTTCTGTGGAAGGTAGTTGACTATTAAATTGGTCTTGCTGTCTTCTGTATTCCCAGAATCAACTGGTGATGAGCAGTTGTTTATGGTGGTTGAACCATGGGCTGTGTTATTGCAAGTTGGTCCATTAGACAGTTGTGTTTCCATGGCAGCAATTACCTGCTGAAAAACACAGAAAACAAGAACCATCAAAATTCATATTTCACCATCTATTAGGAGAGTCCAGACAAGAATCTAAAAGACCTGTCACTGTGCAGAAGTGGTATTGCCAGGGCCATATACTGCCTCTATATGCAAAAAAAACCCCCACCACTACAGAAGTATTTTAACTGCTAGTCAAGGCAATACTTTAAAAACTTACAGGCAAATAAAGTTGTCACTAAAATCTTCCAGGAGCTCTCTCAATGAAGTCAACACAAAGCTTAGTTTCCATCCTCCCCCATTCCCTTCACTTAGGGGCATCACAGCCTTTCTGTTATAGAAGTTACCAAGCAGAATTGGCCTGTTGCAAGCGTAATCAGTTCTATTAACTTACAACTGATAACTGAAATTATATGAAATGTAGCTTCTAAACTGATAGTATTTGGTTATTTTCAAAAAGAGGTGGGTGTTAACTGTATCCTGAGCCTATTTCTCATAAGCAATAGCAGAAAGCAAGATTAGTAATTTAAAGAGATACTTAGAGATATATGAATGTGCTGGGATGGAAAACAAACTCTTCCTTGATAACCTCTAGGTCAACCTTCTGTCTCCAGAGGTTGGAAGTCAATTTCTAAATGCTTTTATTTGATTAAACTGACAATTCCTGGTTCTCACTTCTTCCCTCCCCTGCACCCTGAAAACAGTTAAATTTGATACTTCAACTTGATTTACTTTTAGACGTCAAAATAAGGGAGTGATCACCACTCCAGGAACTACTGTGTTTCACCTCAAAGTAACTGACTGTATGATTGGCAGATACAGCAGCAATCATTTGAAGAAGTGTCAGTACTTGCCCACAAGCTACCACATGTACAAAAGGCTCTCTGCCATCTCAAGTCAGTCACTGAATGGTAAATACAGTGCATTTTTCATGGCAGCCTAATATCCAAGACTTAGGCAGCCTACATTGAGACCAACTATATAGGACAACATCCAACAGAAAATTCTATAAACTAATTCTCCAGTAATAAACATTTCAACACAGAAGCAAGGCTCATCAAGAATTTTCACTAAAAAACCCAGCAATCATTGAAATCCAACCTCATACTTAAATTTCTAGGAATTCTCACACAAAAAAGCCTCCTGTAAAATTGCAGTGTAACGTCAGAACCTCCGGAGGTTATCTGTCCTAACTGTCCTGTTCAAACCAGCATATGCAATCAATGCATACCCAAACAGCTGATTAGGTCAACTGTACTCAGGGAATGCAAATTTGCATTTTCTAAAAACATGAGAGGGGGTAAGTTGAGTGCCTTAAACTACAATTCAGATATTCCTAGGAACACATTTCTGTGTTCTGCATACAGAAGTATTTTCGAAGAGGTTACTTCAGCGTAACACAGAAAAGGGAAGATGCATCTATTAAGAACATTTACAAAAACGTGATCTAGTTTTCCTGAAGAGCTACAACTGGAACAACACTTTCTTCCCTTGTGACAAACTCCAAGGGGTAACCAGCTCCTGGCACTATAATGAAACAATTCTGCTGAAAAGATGAGAAAGTAGATGATCCCAATTAAGATAAATTACTTTTCAAAACACTAGTGTTATCTGGCAGAGCTAGTAGCCACAAATGCTGTGCTCTGACTGAGGCTCTCTAGGATTACTTTTTTTTCTCCTCATTTTCTTTTTTCTCAAATTTAGTGTTCATTGATCAAAATTAGCAGGATTCAGCAAGGACAACAAACAATCCTCACTTAATTGCACATTTATTTTCATGTTCAGGTGGCAAGAATGAGATCCTAAGCCAACATTCAAGTGAACAGCTGCAGTAGCCTGCGTGTGCTGAAATTACAGCATTCCTCAGCTATAGAACCATCTGCTCTGAATAAAGTGATACTAATATATTTTACAAATAATGCATATTCCATTGATAGGTTGAATACAACTGTTCATAAAACACAAAGCACTTCAGCAGTTACTAAATATTTTCCACCCAGAAAAATAGTTTAAGAGATAAATTTACAGTTTTCAAACAATTTCTTAGAATAAAGACTTGCAAATATACTTTTAAAATAGTAATCATAAATACACAGTATACACGTTTTTAAAGTTACTGCAATTTAGTATTCAGACCATACCAAAACCATTTTAGTACAATACTACTCTTCAATTATCCACACCAGGTATTTTGAATTAGTACTAAAATCTAATTGACATTAGAAGAAAGGCAAGCCACTGCAGTATAATTTCTACAGGAGATCACCATATTATAGAAGAAGTTGTCATGGTACGCCAGTGCGCTCTAGGCTCTCACAGAATAGGGACACAACCTACAGCCTATAATGAAACGTAGAAGACAGTTAATGTTCCAAATGGGAGATTAAAGAGTTTGGTATGGCCTCAGCACTATTAACATGTAAAAAAGTAGCCTACAGAATTTAAGAAAAATCCCACAGACCCCAGTCCAAGGCTCTGCTGCCCACGAACCACTTCTAAGCAGAGAAGCCACATCACACAGTCTGACTGCCATGTTAGTTTGGAGTTGCCGTCTGCAATATGGACACAAAAAGTACCGTATGTTAGATTAGCAAGATAATGCAACAAATCAGTTTGTACAAATTTACAGTAATTGCATTTATATTCCCAGCACGTCCATGCAGTGTGGCTTAATTGGATTTGAGGCAATTCCAATCTAATCTTTCCAAATTCAGTTCTAAAGTTATTTTTCTTACATGAAATAAGAAGCTTATTTTTAAGAAGATTTAAGATAATGCAGTCTAGTTACCCCTGCATCTACCCTAGAAACTACCTCCAGAACCACACCATGTCTAAAAGGAACTATACCACAAAACAAATTTTTAAAACTTCAAGACTGAAGGAAGAGGAAAGAAAGAAAACACAGTGAGTCAATTTTCCATTAGCACATAAGATGACCGCACACCACTGAAAACCAGCTCCCCTTACGTGCCTTTCCCAGCCCACAAAAAAATAAACAAGATGACAAACTCCTTTGCTAGAATCCAGTCTGTTCTTAAAATCCTAGGTTTTAAAAATGACGTAAATTAAAATCTTGCATAGATGGTATTCAGTATGTTTCCTTGCAATAGCTGTTTAAGAGTACCACTGGATATACAAGTGGCAGTAGAGTCATGGATTTCTCAAGTGGAACAACCAGAGCAATATATGCAAGAGAGAGTTCTTCATAAGGGTATTTTTGTCCCCAAGCACTTCGTTGTTCTTTTTTAAATAAAACATCACTGCAAACCCAGCTGGATTTGAATTGAACAGTGCTAGGAGGATACCACAAAAGCTAATGGGCCATTTGCAGATGATTACAAGTAGTCCAGATGTTAAATATAACCACAATACTGGCACAAACAGGAATACTCCTGACTGTTGCCACAGCTTGAGACTGGTGTAAATACAAGAGATCCTTCTTGCCCCTGGTTAGCAGATGAGGTAAGTCTACAGTTGATAAAAAACACCCCGATTTTGGAAGGCTGCTGCATCCAGGGTTTATAAACATGTACTTCAAAACAACTTCTCCTGTTCTAAAACAGTGTAAATTAGTCTTCATTTCAGTTTGCTACCAAAGTCCATATGGTCAGCTGACTTCATGTCTGTCTTTATTTCTAACTTAGGATGATAAGACCTTTAATCATCTCTTTTTATGCAAAATACTGAGGCTTTGGTATCAGCTGCAAGCTTGCAAGCCATTCTCTCTGGTCTCAACCCAAAAACAATCCTAACAACTGCACTTCTGAAGCTCACCATTGTATACAGGCAAGTATGTTTGATTAACTGCTTATTACACAAAGAAAAACTGAAAGTCTCAACTGACTTCTTTTAAGTCCAGACAAGCTTTATTAAGTATTAAAGTATCAGTCTACAAAATTCTCTGTCCTACAGAGACTGTAGGGATGTGCATGAGATGATATATTTGGATCTCTATGGCTCTCAACAGAACAGCATGACCTGATAGATTATTTGCTTCCTGTGAGCCCTGGGCTGAAGATGGAAAACTCCAACAGGAGAGCTTACCTGTGTGCACAGGACTTCAGTGTACTTTTCACAGTGCCCTTGAGCATCGCAGCACTTCTCAAAAAAGCAAAGAGCACCTCTCATTTGAAGTACTTCCAGTGTACATAACACATCTATCTTCACTGAAGTGTTCCACAAGATACTCACATCAATAAACATGTCCGTTCTCTTAACTACCACACTGTTATGTCTCAAAAGCCAGTTTTGCTCTACCAATTCCTTTACCATTTTTATTACTTTCAAAGCTGCACAGAATGCTCTTTTACATCTAGTTTGAAACACTAGAGTTCTTACCCTTTTACTTATGCTTCTACCTGAACTGAAAAAAAAGGGATATAGCTAATTACGCTGGAGAAAAAAAAAATTTAAAATCCTTTTCCAGCCTAAACACTGTACTTTAAGATTAAAATGGCACATTAAAATAGAATTTGAGCTGTGAATCATCTCCAAAAAAGTTTTAAAATACTGAGCTATTGAAGAATCACTAGTACCATTAAAAAAGTTAATACAGTTTTTGACTATTGGCCTCAAAGAGAGTCTTACACTTAGGATTATTAAAATAGCTCAACAATTACGGCATTCAAAACCTAAGAAATCAGTTAAGTCCAAGAAACTGGGCTCTATGCCTACTAAAGAAATGTAAGTTTGTCTTAAAATACATTCAGATTAAGAGGAGAACAGTTAAGTGAAGTTGGAAAAGGAAATCTGCTCTTTCTTTACAGGCCTGCAAGGAAGCAGAACTGAAGACAAAGCTGTTCATTTCAGCCAACTGTGAGTGGTTCTCTTTGCTAACAGAGTGCATGAGAGCCATCTACCTTTCAATAAACTTACTTTAAATTCACCAAGCACAGTTAAGATTTTAGATCCAAACACTCTTAACACTGTTGGTGGATCCCAGTTTCTAATTAGTTGCAATTCAAGTAAGTCAGGAGTAAGGTCTGCCTAGCAGAGAAGCAACTAGGTTTTTTTTTTTTTAAAGACCAAAGACATCAGGAGTTAAAAAGCCATATGGTTTACACAATTAGTTCTGGTTGCCATAGAACAGCTCCAATTATATCAACAGTAGATTTTTATATGAGAGCTTTAGAAAATAAAGCAGAGCTAGCAAGATGAAGACCAGCAAAACAATAGTCACAGTGGTCTACTAATTTTCCCTGCAAAACAGGTACTTCAGTATATAACATACTCAACTGCTTATGTTCAGCTGAAAATGGAAGCTGAGGCTGGATCCTGGCAGTGTTGAGACAGAACCAAGGTGAGGTGACAAAACAGAAAAGCCTTCAACCACTGTTACCACCTCAGGTGCATATTCCAGGGAGACACCTTTAGTGCATGACACTTCTGGCCAAAGCCTTTCTATCACCTGTTTTGATTCACACCTGTGCATGCCCATCATTGAGAAAAAATATTTCACATAGGTTCTATATACAGAATTTACTTCTCTTTATAGGCGCCACACCGAAAATCACTGCGCAGATGTCTGTCCTGGTTAAGCTACATACTTCCGAATGGTATTATTACATAAAGGCGATTACAGAAAAACCAGCACCTTGAATCTCAATGGCCAGACACCAGATGTTAAACAGATCTGCCTCCTCCAACAGTTTACCACTGTTCAGAGGCAACTGAAGGTGCACCATGAGATGCTTCCAGCCTGAAGGGTCACAGGTGATACAATGCTCTTGATAAAATCCAGAGAGATCTTAAACATGCTCCTGTAGAGTTATACAACAGAGACTTTCAGAACATGCTTTAGAATTCAGTATTTGCCCTTGCTCCTCTTGCATACAGATAGTGCAATGGAAGCACACAAAAATTATCATATGTTGCTATTTGGATAAGCAGATGTTACAGATTTTGTTTTCATAACACCACATAGCAGAACAAGCAGAACCCCCCGGCGGAGTACAATGTCCTTTATATCTTTCAGATATGAAGGTCTAAACCAGAACCTTAGTCTCAGATTGTAATAAAGTTACCCTGCATGAAAGCACAGCATTTATTCCTGCATGCTCAAAGCTGTAAAATAAAAGATAATGGAGTCTGTTGAATCCAGCACATGCAAAAACTATTACATAGGCTGCTAGAACATCCCAAACTTCTTTATGGATAAAGGCACATACAAGCCAGAGGGCATTTCTTCAGTCAACAACCTTGCTTGTCAGAACAAAACACTAGTGACTCTTTCAGTTTCCCTGTAGGAAGGATAGTTGTCGAGGAGAGCTAGATGGTTACCCTGATGTCCATACGTTAACAGCACATATTGAGCTTGGTAAGTCTGCACAAACAGACTCAACAATGCTAATTTCTTAGTCTGTGTTTTTACTGTTATTTTAAAACAGCATAAACCAACATTTCTCCATTAGCAGCCCTCCCCACTTGCACGTCTGTTCATTTGTGTCATTTCCTCTATTATACTACTGAAAAAATCTGTAGCACAAACTCGATTAGGGTACTGCTCCAAGAGAAAACTCACTCGGCCCAAGAGAACCAACCAGTAGAGTATCTCTTGATTTATGCAAAGTTATGAGGAAGAACTTTGTGATACAATACTGATCAAAGACAAAAAAAAACTCACAGAAAACTTAGAATTAGCTTCTGATAATAAGGTGGTCTCAAAATTTTCAAAGTAACTTACAAAGTTACTAATGTTAAGCACAGGCAACTGTAAGATCAGAAAGCAGAGGAGTTCTATGCAACAAAAAACCCAACTACATAGCCTCTCTAAGGTGACAGGTTAGAAGGTAAACCTTTTCACACTGGCTCTTGTATGAATCACTAAACAAGTAATATACCACTAACACTTCTGTACCTTGGCCTCAAAGGCACGGTGAGAAAGTGAGTGAAGAGATGGAAGACAGATATGAAAAAAATCACATGGGATGTAAGCAAAAGGATTTTAATTCATCCTTGTGATTGGTGCTGCAAAAGTTAATCTGCAGAATCTTTCAGCAAGGATGAAGAGACAGCTAGACAGACTTGCCCATTCCAGGTAGGCAACGAGAAAACAAGCAGACAACTGCAGGCAGCTGAACAAGAAAGACATCAGTACAGGCATGAATTCTGCTATCAGGAAAAGAGCTTGACAGTCCTGATGACTGCACTAGAAGGACAGAAGGAAGAAAAGGCAAGTTATCTACTGAATGTAAAAATTTATAGGGAACACTAAAAATGTATACACTGATTAAAAAATGTCTCCACACAGTATGCAACGCTTTTGGAAACTCTTGGCATTCGCTGTACAACACCTAAGAACCTACGGGATGCTCTAAACAATGCCGCACTAATGCTACTAGTGTATTAGGAAAGAAGCCAGCATAAAGATTTGCAAGCAGTTCTGAAAAAATAATGCATGAACAAGGTGAGGACATTGCTTGACAATGGAGCAATCTAGACACCATGCAGGAGCTCTTCTGTCTGACTGCAATTACTGACTACCTTGTCAGCTGGGGGAAGGAGATGTGCAGGGTAATTTAAGTGATCTTAGAAACCATACTAGAAATACCAACTCTGATAGTCCTCTGTAAAGAAAACAAACACCTGCATTCTGTTAAGTGATCAGTTCAAGTGCGACTGCAATAAAGTAAAATCATTTTTATGTTCCTAATTAGTCAGGTCAATTTAGACACATAACTACTTCTACCAACATAACTTATTCCGTAAGCAAGACAACATCAACATGTAGCATTAATTAGCTTATGCACAGAATGAAAGAACTCTGCACAAAATTATATTGTTCCTTTTCATCGCCCTCTTTATTTTAAAAAAGTTTAAAGCCAGCTGAGGGAAAACCATTACTTTTGTTATATTTGAAGTATAACTAACTAAATGTCGAGTTGAGCCTGTCTGAACACAGCCAATATTGATGATGTTCAGCAAGAGTTCCACCAGAACTATCACTGGGTCATGCAGACAGCTGTTCAGGCCTGAAACAAATAGCAAGCCTCAAACAAGTTGTGAACAATTCCAGACTTAAACAATACTTCAAATAAGACCATTGTTTAAAGGAAAGGATGTGCTCAGACTTTTCAACTGCACCCTACCATTCACAAAATCTTGCCATCTGCAGTTTTTGCTCTTATTCATTTAACCACTTGCACATGCTGTCCCAGTCTGATGTGCTACCTCCCAGCCTTCGAGCAAAGTGCTCTCCAAGGTAATACAATTCTGTCAAAATGCGGATGTATCCTGCAAGAAATAACAGTATCTTACTGCAGACATTTCCCTTCAGCCTTGTACATCTGCAGTCCTCTTGAGTCTACTGAGAATAACAGAAGAAAACAGATTCAATGGGGTGAAAGGAGACAACTTGAGGATTCTTCAAATACAGCACCTTGATAGCTTGAAGGGTTTCAAAGTCAACATCCACTTTTAGACATACGGCACCTGCTTGACTTGGATTGGTTAGGGTGCCTACTTCAATTTTTCAGCATTTACCTGACTATGCCAGTTGGGCTGTGTAAAACTTTCTCCTCTTTCACACTGCAGTTACATCCTTCTGCCCCACTGGCAATTTCAAAAGCTGAAGTTTTACCAATAGCCAGGAAAAGGAAGCAAACCAGGTCAGTCTGACTGAAGAAATGCCCAAATTTAAAAACAAAAGTTAGAAAAACAGCTTCTTCCTGATGAAGAAAGCATGTGCCAACTTCAAGGCCACCCACTGCTCCATTTACTCTCACATTCCTCTCCCTGAAGGAGAACATAGCTATAAGGTTTTGTCCCTTATGCACTCAACTTCCCTCAGTGCAATACAGGGCCCAGCAATGGATGACAGGATTCATCTTCCAGGCTGAAGACGACAAGGTTAGAGGAACACTTCGGCTCTGCTCATTTTTCATGGCAGCACTCCTCTTGCTCACAGCTCCCTCGTAAACTGGAGAGATGGTTGGGCCCAAAACCCAGCAGTACTGCAGACACTCCACCAGAGGTGTGCCCCAGCAGATCCAGAGCCAGACCCAGATTTTGAGAACTTGGTATCAGGCACAGCCCAACCCTTCAAACCACAGGATGAATCACATTGATTTCCTCCCTTCAGGGAAGTTTTTGTTCTCTCGCAGTAAACTTTGATCTCAAATGTAGAGGAGGCAAGGAAGAAGTTGCGTGACTGAATACCCCTGCCCCTTAAACCCTTGCATACACAGATAGTTAGCTAAGCAACCGACATCCTCAGCCCCATACTAAAAGGCAAAAAAGGCAAGCAGCTGAAGTCAAAAACCAGCAGCCTCCACTCCTCTCCTTTCCTCCATACCCTTCTTCACAAGTCCTTTCAAAGTGGTGTCAGGCCACGACAGCAACACAAAGCCTGCGCACTCATATGCCTCCATTAGCCCAGATCACCAGTGGCCTGACAACGAGCCACGTCACAAGCTGGAGACAGCATCCTTCTTTTAGTTCTAGAACCAGTGACAAGCAAAGCTTCTGTGCACCACAAAAAAGTATTCAAACCAAACTGAAACACGCACCATTACATACACATAGAATCAAGTCATTTTTGCACAGGAAAAGTTAAACCTTCCATTAGCCTTTCTGGGAAAGAAGAGATCTTCAGTAAGAAAAGAGCTCAGCTAGCAAGACTAGGGCAAGAGGCACTGGAGTTTGCCATGAACTCCACATCACAGCAGATATGACAGCAAACAAACTACCTGAACAGACTGAGACATGACATTGTCCAAAACTGCTTCAGTGGCCTAGGATCGCATCTTACAGATGTTGAACACCATTCAAATACTAAATACATGCCTTCCCTCATTGGTGAAAGGCCTCAAAGTAGTGCTTAAGGCAGAAAATAGGGATTTGTGGCACCAACTGACTTGAGCTACACCATTTTTTTCACAGCTGGGCATGAGGAGTTGGAAGAGCAGAGGAACACTTTTCAAACCAAAACATTTCCAGTCAGCATTTTCTGCCCTCTTCAGTCAAGAGCAGCTCACACTTCACTCACAGCCTTAGGAGGCTTCCATTACTTCACTTCTTAAAAACAATTTAAGATCACCCAGGAAGAGTGAAGACATCAGCGAGCCATTCTTGTCTGACAATTCGTAATGAACTAATATGAAAAAATATGGCCAAAGCCAGTTTACTCTGCACATCTATTACAGATAAAGATTGACTATTCAGTCTGTAAGTGGCATTCTTAACAGTCTGAAGTTAATAACCACATCTTTTAGAAAAAACAACAAGCTTAAAGACAGCTATGACTCCACCCTGCCTGCCCCCCCAGGAGTAGGAAGTCACTGCAGTTCCACGAGTGCAGCACAGACTTCAGTAGCTGATGAAGAGAACTTCATTTCTTAATCCTGCTATACCATGACTAATGAATAACATACAGATCCATATGCGGTACTGAGATGACTTATGTGCAGAAATCTTTATTTGTATAATCAAACTAAAAATGCAGAGAGATGGATACTTATGAAGTTTTCCTATTTTAAAATAATCTTGCTCTTGATTTCAGCCAGCACGAAAGTCTTACCTACGTCTTAAGGTTTTTGACCTCTGTGGATGGGAATCCCTGCACAAACAATTTCAAGAACAGAGAAACACAGCAGCCAAGATGCCAGAACCCTTTGTTAAATCTCTAATAACTGGATACATTATAATTAATACTGCAAATCATATTTTCCTATCATTCTGTCCAGAAAATATGAAGTTTCTGGGGCCATTTGGCTAGATCTTTCTCCTAACCTTTTGTTCATGGAAAGCCATATCTAATTTGTCTTCCACCTCTAGTGTTTTCCTGTACTCCAATTTCCATTAAACTAAAGTATCACTAAGTTGACTTAAGACACCCTTGTTCCTTACATGGGCTAACCTACATGTTTTTGTTTGATTCTCATGCTATATTATTTCATGTATTACGCTATGCTGAGCATTATACCCAAACCTATGAAAACTTCAACTTGATCTACTCATGCAGTAGACTCCTATTCTATGTCTAACGCACTAAACATTGTATATACATATTACTGAAATCTAGACCTTGTTATAGCAAATTCTAGATCAGGTAATTTTCTTTCAAATTAGTTTTGAAAAGCTGACTTCACCATATTAGGAGACTTATCATTGCATCAAAAAACTGAAGTAATACCCCATTTCATAGTAAAACTAATTATATGCCTAATTCAATAGCGAGAGAAACAGCAGTCACAGAAGCACACCACTGCAACAGAGCTCCCAAACACTCAGAATCATATCTTTCCCAATTTATTTTATTCTCCTGTGCGCATTTTCAAACTTTAATATCAAAGGAAAAAATCAAGAGAATTGCTTACAAAAAAAGTTGGTGAGAAGGCTCAAGACAGCATGATAGCAAGAACAAAGTCAGTCCAACAGCACACAGCTCTGAATAAACTTATACTTTCCTGATCTGTATCAATGCACATCAAGCACTATAAAGTCCCTTTCTCCCCAAAAATCTCCCTGTAACACACACTATAGGACAAAAAAGAACCTGGACAGAGAAATCGGACATACAGCAGCAACCAAAAATTTACTTTGAGAACATCAACAGGGGGAAGATATGGTGCTGACGCTACCTGACGTAAGATACCCTTGCTTCCTATATGGGCTAACCTGCATATTTTTATTGCCATTTCACTACAGCAATGAACTGATTCTGAGGCATGGGAGAAGGGCAACTGCTTTCACGCAGCACCCAAGTTTGAGATCAGGAAGTTAAGCCCTTGGTTACCTCTAGCACCCTTTATATCAGACCTGACAAATCACATTGTTTGTCATGGTACCCAAAGCCTGACCTCTCAAGTGCTGAAGAATACCTCAAAATAAACCAGATGGTTCATTTTATACTGTGACATCCCTCTGACATGGAGAGAGGAATCTGAGTTTGGAAGTTTTTGTCTCTGTTTCAATAATGAATTACTTCCAAAACAGCAACAAGTCCACTTTCATGGGGTGAACATTACGCTTGGGGAGGGAAGGGGATGTCTTGTGAAGCAAAGGCATCAATAAATTAATAAAGGCTGTTCAGAAACAGTATGCATCTTCCTTCCTGGCACTTTTATCTTGCAAAAAAGATGACAGTGGTTTATACCGTCTCCTAAAGTTCAGGGTACTTACACATACACTTTACCAGCATCAAGTAAAGAATGTGTTTTACTACAGCAGAAAATAAAAATCAAAATTAAGCACTGGAGACATGCTGACCACAGGTCTAAAGGCATCAGAGAAGTGTGAACAAACTGCTATTGTCAGTATTAAAGTACTTGCTGGTATTAGATATGTCTCCTCACTGTCCTATATAATCATACATTCCCACTAAATACACACGAGTCCCAAAGAGTTAAAAACACAGAAGTTACACTACTTAAGTAGTGTTAGGAGTTGAACTTCCATAGATCCCATTTTCCAAAAAGTGCCATCCATATTACAGATTAGTCAGAACAGATTCTTCAACAAACTATAACAGAAGCAGCTCTGAGTTTGAAAAAGTCTGTTTCATTAGGTGTCAGTACGATCTTGCTTTAAAAGAAAGCCTATCAGGAAGAAAACTATTTACTCCACACAATTCATTTGGACAGGCTGCTCATTTAAGCTCTGCTGCCCACATTTTAAATGTGGGCATTTAAAAGAACAGCATAACTAAGAACATAAGGACATAAGCATAAGACAATCATCCACTTCTGGAAATGAACTCATATTCAGGATAGCCAAAATTTGAAAGGAGTCAGTTATACACAGTGCTATATTGTCTCACAGCCAGAAAGCAAGCATTTTTCCTTTTTTGCACTGTAGTTAACTACTTAAAGACATTACATTTTCCTAGTAGTAGTGCCATCATTCCACCTCCTTTCCTGCTACCAAAAAGAAGCAAAAAATGTATTGGAATTGTCTTCCACCTATTTCCTAATACACCAACCAGCACTTCTAAATCCTGAAGCCCTTACATCAATGATCCACACATCTCTGTCTGAAAGATCAAAACTGTATTTCATTGACCCATTATACAGGTACAACAAAAAAGAACAAGAACATAGGGTTATTTTTAAACCAACTCAGAAGTCAAAAAGGATGTTCATTTTCACTCTGCAGGCATGTTATACCATTCTGCATTAAATGGACCTTTCAGTCAATGCTCAACTTTTAACCTTCAGAAGTTTATTCACCGCTTTCTAAAGTTTTTGGGGAAAGTAATAGAAAAATAGGTTCAAGTATGCTTCCTAGCAACAGCAGTAAGGAAAAAAGGAATTCAAACCTTTCTCACTGCAAATCCTGCATAAATATTGTACAAAATGCATGGTCACTACAAGTTACCTGCAAGTCAGTTCTGCAAGACAGTGCCTCAGCTGGAGGATCTGTAAGTGCTCAGCCTGTGCATAATCGCTAAAGCAAAGGCTTTACACTCTCTTACTCCAGGCAGAGAGCACATCAAGACTAGCTGCCTAAGGCCAGCAGTAGCTGCATCTGCAGGAAACCTGTTAATTTAAAGCAAAAAAATATTAAAAGAACACTGGTTTGAGACTCATGACTGCAGAAGTTTATTTGACCATACCAAAGCTCTAGAGCCTCATGTTGCAAAGACTTTTAAAAACCTAGTGCATGGGAAGGCTGTAAAAGTTAAAAGTCACAAACCTACAAGTCACTTCAGAGAAAGTCCATGCCATCAGGAGAGACAGGGACATAAGGAGTGTGGTATCCTGATCTCACCCAAGTAGAACATGAAGAGCAGCATCCTGACACCGAGGACCTGTCATCAAGCATCATTTGACTGATGATGAAAACGCTTGTAGTACAGTAATTATTTCAAATTTGCAAAAAGTAGACCATTGGTAACTTACCTCCTAAACCTACCACAAACTGCCAGCAGAAAAATACCAGATAGATTACATACACTAACTATAACCTGTGCCACACAATTGTGTGCAAGTTTACATTTTGGTTTCTTTACTGTGCATCTTGAAAGGTCATGCAACTGCTCTGTAAGGATTATTCTGTTTGTATATAATAGCTTACTGGAAAATGGACTCAGCATAGGTCAAGTATCAAATGTTTTCTTACTTGTCAGCAGTCTATGAACTCCCTACAGCAGCAAGAACAAGTTCTGAAGCAGGGTCTGGTCAGGCACATCTCTGAATAACCTCCATTGAAGCTACAAATTCTCAGTAGGTTGCTAGAAGGTTAAACAACTGTAACAGACAAGCTTGAAACAGATACAAGTCAGGTGTTGAGATTAAGATTTGTTGCATTTTCCACTTGTGTAAGATCCAAGTTTTTTACATTTTGTTTTTAACTGAGCTCTAAACCAGACCCAGTAGAAAAAAAGATCAAACACCGAATGCTGCCATAACCATCCCTACTAAATTCAGAGAAAATAACTCCCTTTCCTCCTAGATCTGTGGACAATGACAGCAGCTCTCATTCAAAGCCATATGACAACTTCATCTAGTTGAAGAAATAGCTAAAAATGTTTAGGCACAGAAAGTGCTTAAACACAGAAAGGTTCTCAAGTAGCAGAGGCTGTCCTGACAATAAAGACATCCCATATGGTAACTATTTTTAGACTGTTAAGTATCAGAGGTTAGAGAAATCACATGGGTGTCTCCAAACTACCGGCTCCTCAGATGATTTTTATCCTTTGCATAAAGAAAAGGCAAGTTGGGATAATTTTTAGAACACAGCTCAAACTCAAAAACTGTGTCCCCTTCAAAATGCATTTAGCTTCCACAACTAAACATTCTTTCTAGTAAGGACCTGAACGGAAAGCAAGCCTGTAACTTTTAACAAAAATACCTAGAGCATTCAAAGCAGATCAGCTGAGTTATATTTAAACTGGTTCTCATTCACTGCAGCTGCATCTAATGAACCACAAAGAAAAGCTTATTACTACAATAAAAGCTACATAGCTCAGAACTCAGTGGTTGAATGCTCTCCAAGTTTCAAGCCTCCTTCAGTTGGCTGTACTCAGCATCAGCTACTGAATGATCTCTACCATAGCTAAGCATGTAAAACCAACAGACAACAACACCCCCCATTTGTAATCTCTTGGACACATTATCAAGGGGGTATCAAACAGGGTATGCTATCTGATGTGTTCAGATGGTTACTAGCAGAGAATGTCTGCATTCCTCAATCCTTGAAGTACTCACCTGCTTTAAACACTGAAAAACATAAGTTCTTTTTGTAAAGATAACTCATACACAGACTTTGACACAGGAGCTTGTGATCAGGCACACTGAAATCAGGTGAACAACCCAAGCTGCTTGCAGGATTTTCAAGCTCATCCTTCCAACAGATGACTATGGGTGCTCTAAAAATATCAGGTCTTGATGCAACTTGGACAAATATTGGTTAAGAACAGACCCATGCATTAGTTCTACACCAAAAAAAATTCAGCGATTTCCACACAGAATTACGTAAAAGTTTTCTTAAAATGAACAGAAGTGTACAGCGAACACCAAGCCTCAGTGACAGATTACTAAACTCAAACTCAAGACTTCGGAATACTGTCAGTTCTCTCCACCAAGAACTTCTCAAACCTGAGCTTGAAGGAGTTTATTGGTAACAAGTGGGAGTCATCAACTGGCCTCTGATATACCAGTATGCTTTTATGAAGATCATTGTTTAAGAACAGGGTTGTGTCAGAAAGACCTTTAAGATGAAGTCTAACCATTAACCTAGCACTGCCAAGTCCACCACTAAACCATGTCCTTAAGCACATCTAAGGTCTTTTAAATACCTCCAGGGATGGAGACTCAAGCACTTCCCTGGGGAGTCTGTTCCAATGCTTGACTACCTTTCCAGTGAAGAAATTTTTCCTAATATCCAACCTAAACTTCCCCTGGCACAGCTTGAGGCCATTTCCTCTTGTCCTATCACTTGTTACTTGGGAGAAGATATGAATCCCCACCTCGCTGCAACCTCCTTTCAGGTAGCTGTAGAGAGCAATAAGGTCTCCCCTCAGCCTCCTCTTCTCCAGGCCAAACAACCCCAGCTCCCTCAGCCGCTCCTCCTAAGACTTGTGCTCTAGACCCTTCACCAGCTTCACTGCCCTTCTTTGGACAGTGAGGGGCCCAAAACTGAACACAGGATTACAGGTGCAGCCTCACCAATGCCAAGTACAAGGGGACGAACACCTCCCTGGTCCTGCTGGCCACACTATTCCTGATACAAGCCAGGATGCTCTTGGCCCTTTTGGCCACCTCGGCACACTGCTGGCTCATGTTCAGCTGGCTGTCAACCAACACCCCAAGGTCCTTTTCCACCAGGCAGCTTTCCAGCCACTCTTCACCAAGCCTGTAGCGTTGCATGGGGTGGTTGTGACCCAAGCGCAGGACCCAGCACTTGGCCTTGTTGAACCTCATACACTTGGCCTCAGCCCATCGATCCAGCCTGTCCAGGTCCCTCTGTAGAGCCTTCCTACCCTCCAGCAGATCAACACTCCCACCCAACTTGGTGTCGTCTGCAAACTTACTGAGGGCGCACTCAATCCTCTTGTCCGGATCATTGATAAAGATACTAAGCAGAACTGGCCCCAATACTCAGCCCTGGGGAACACCACTTGTGACCGGCCACCAACTGGATTTAACTCCATTCACCACAACTCTTTGGGCCCAGCCACGCAGCCAGTTTTTTAGCCAGCAAAGAATACACTCATCCAAGCCATGAGCAGTCAGTTTCTCCAGGAGAATGCTGGGGGAAATGGTGTCAAAGGCCTTACTAAAGTCTAGATAGACAGCTTTTGCAGCCTTTCCCTCATCCACTAAGCAGGTCACCTTGTCACAGAATGAGATCAGGTTAGTCAAGCAGGACCTCCCTTTCATAAACCCAGGCTGACTAGGCCTGTGTGTTGTCCCGTACGTGCCACGTGATGGCACTCAGAATGAGCTGCTCCATCACCTTCCCCAGCACTGACATCAGACTGACAGGCCTGTAGTTCCCCAGATCCTCCTTCTGGCCCTTCTTGTAGATGGGTGTCACATTTGCTAACTTCCAGTCAACTGGGACCTCCCTGGTTAGCCAGGACTGCTGATAGATGAGGGAAAGTGGCTTGGTGAGCACTTCTGCCAGCTCCCTCAGTACCCTTGGGTGGATCCCATCCAGCCCCATAGACTTGTATGTCTCAGTGGTGTAGCAGGTCAGTAACCATTTCCCCTTGGATTATGGGGTCTTCATTCTGCTCCCCATCTCTGTCTCCCAGCCCAGCAGGCTGGGTACCCTGAGAACAACTGGTCTGACTATTAAAGACTGAGGCAAAGAAGGCATTAAGTACCTCAGCCTTTCCCTCATCCTTTGTCACTATGTTTCCCCCCCCGCATCCAATAAAGGATGGAGATTCTCCTTAGCCCTCCTTTTGTTGTTAATGTATTTACAGAAACATTTTTTGTCTTTTACAGCAGTAGCTAGATTAAGTTCCAGTTGGGCTTTGGCCCTTCTAATTTTCTCCCTGCATAACCTCACAACATCCTTGTAGTCCTCCTCAGTTGCCTGCCCTTTCTTCCAAAGGTCATAAACTCTCCTTTCTTTCCCCGAGTTCCAGCCAAAGCTCTCTGTTCAGCCAGGCCCATCTTCTCCCTCACCAGCTCCTCTTTCAGCACACAAGGACAGCCTGCCCTGCACCTTTAAGATTTCCTTCTTGAAGGATGTCCAGCCTTCCTGGACTCCTTTGCCCTTCAGGACTGCCTCCCATGGAAAGATTCACAAATCCACTGGGGAGAGACAGAATGAGGGAGAGAGAAAAAGCATTTTGTTCCAGGATGTTTAACAATAAACTACTTTTTTGCTTGTGTTACAGAGGGCTTTGAGCTTTCTACTTCATTAGTCAAAGAAAATACACAAGTCAGCATCCTTAAATAAACCCTTCAGAAAGAAGTCAGGTAAATTTCAAGGAAGAGAGGTAGACCAACCATACATCAAGCTGTAACACACAGCAGCAGTGCCTTTAAACAGTCTTCCAGCTGAAGAGACACTAGCAGGTATTTCCGAAGTATGTTAGTACGCTGAAGCACTACAGCCTAAAATTAGGAGGATTGTTTCCCCCAGAATTGCTCTTGTATTTCTCTTCCCTTTTGATTTTTCACATGGCACCAAAAACATTTTATGTTCTATTCATCCAGAATTGAAAAAAATAATCCATGAGCACTATCTGTTCAGTGAAGCGCTTCCTCATAGCTGACTTATAACACAGGTACCAAGTATTTCTCCCCCTACCACCTCCATAGGCTCCCAAAACCAGCAGAAACAGTGTTGGATGTGGAACAGTCTTTAAACAGTAAACGAGTAACTAATATAAAGAGGTAGAGAAAAAAAAACAAAACCCAAAAACTATCCTTAGTTCCAATATTTTAAAAAACATTAAGTGGTGCAGTTTCCCAACTGTCACACCAGTCTGTTACATTCTAATTTGCTTATGCAAAGTACAGATTGTTATATTTCTCTACAGAATCCACTACAGTAAGTGGATTAGCTACACAGACTAACATTATTAGCAAGACTCTTCTCTGAAGCACTAAGAAGAGGTATGACTCCGGGGGTGGATTTTTGCATTTATTGAGACAGGTGGCAGAAAAGAAGCAGCAGGAATCTTTCAACAGACCTCAGAAAGGAGTAAGTGGTAGAAGTGATTCAGCTGGCTGAGACAGCCCACTTGACAAGGAAGTGGAGAAAACTAACATCAATTGTTTTGCAGGCCTATCACAATTGGACTATCTGACCCAGAATAAACTGCACCAGTGTAAACTGACCTAGCAGATTCTGTTCACCTCAGGGAACAATCTGCTCCTGGGACTGCTTGTCCCTTCTGGTTTTCAGCAAAGTGTTTGTGATTCAGTGATTCAACAGCCCATAATCATGGGATCTCAGGAGTCCATTATTTAGGGAAACACTCTTACTACCACCTCCATGAAGCAAACTCCTTCACCCCATGAAGCTGTATTCCCCAAGCACTGGTGCTGCACAAGATGCAAAACAGAAAAGAGTATTAGTCAAGTTTTTCTAGCTAAAAACAGGTGCTCCTGAAAGCTTTAAAAAAAAAAAACTCAACACCTTTGCATTTTACTATTAATATTTACAAGAAGAATCTTCAAGAAGAGGATATCCCAAGTCAAAACTGACATAAAACAGTAAGCCATATCAGTACAAGGTAAGTGATGACAGTGAGAAATGAACAAAATCTTCATCAGGTAAGCTCTAAGATGCTGGGAGCCATCCATTACACAGAATCTTTATTTCCAAGCCTTGCATATTTGAATGTTTCGTTTACCCCTTTAAAAAACCTACCATTATCAATCCTTACAGCCTGCTATAGCCAGATGTGTCCCAACAGCTTTTAGGAAATGACTTTTAGACATATGCTAGCCATCCCAAGACTGTAAGTGGTACTGAGTGGCCAATCACATCACTGCTCCTAGAAAAAGCATGCCTCCATACTGTCTGGAAACCCAGACTGTCCACACCGTATTTTTCCTCTAGCTAGAGGGCTTTCGGGGCCTTTCTAAACTTAGCACATCAACTTCGTCTTGTTACTAAGTGAAAAAAGACTAAAGTCCTAGTAAGGGACATTAGTGCTTAATCCCAGTGTTCATCAAATGTAGAGTCACCTGCAAAAAGCAGAATTCAACAACAAAGAAAACCACAAATATGTTAGCTGAATTTGAATTATTAGAGACGACTTCAGAATCTAGGCACAGAACACAGACAAAAGAGACCTTTCACCAGCAAGCCTGATTTTGCAGGCCCTGCCATGTTTCAATTCCCACAGCTGCTCCAGCAGTAACATCTTCTGTTTCCCAGAGGTTTTCCAAAGTTGGAGTTCAGCTCAATAAAGCAGCATATACAGTATTCTTAGAATACCTGACCAACTAAATCACAGAATCAGAGTTTCTGAGGCTGGAAGTGACCTCTGGAGATCATCTGGTCCAACTTCCCTGCTTGAACAGGGTTACCTAGAGCTGTTGCCCAGGACCACGTCCAGACAGTTTCCAAGCATCTCCAAGGTAGGACACTCCACCACCTCTCTGGGAAACCTGTGTCAGTGCTCAGTCACCCTCACAATGAAAAGAGTTTCCTGATTTTCAGTCTCCTGTGTTTCAGTTTGTGCCCACTGCCACTGGTCCTGTCACTGGGCACCACTGGAAACAGCCTGGCTCCATCCTCTACACACCCTCTCTGCAGGTATTTATATACATTAATGAGATCCCCCTGAGCCTTCTCTTCTCTAGGCTAAACAGTCCCAGCTCTCTCAACCTTTCCTCACAGGAGAGATGCTCCAGTCCCTTTGTCATCTTCGTCATCCTTCATTGGACTCTCCAGTATGCCCATGTCTCTCCTGAACTCAGGAGACCAGAAGAAGAGGGTCCACCTCTTGGCATAAGCCAGGCAGAGGTTTTGTTAAATAGAAAGTTAAATTTGTTTCATTCCCAATACCTAAACACAGAAGCCTACCTCAAGAATTTGAACAAGAGTGAAAATAGCTGGAAGTATATCAATGGATGTGAAACCCTATCCATGTAAGATACCACTGGCTGCTAACTTAGTACATTAATAAAATTACACCATTGTAAGAATGAGATGAAACAGACTCAATCCTCCACTATCACTCCCCAACAATTTCATGATCAGAGCTTTTTGGTTAAGTTCTTAAGAGTTATTAACTTAAGGCACTATTGTTGTTTCTAAGGACGAGTAATTTTCTAACTTTCTACTGTGAACAAAAGTCATTTGAAGCCCTCCCCTGTCATGACAGCTAGAGTATTTCCCATTTCGTTGGCTTGACAAGGAACCAAAAATCCAGAAGACCTGCAATAAGAAAAGAGCAGTCCCCATGATATACTTGCAAAGGGTTTCCTTGAAAGATGGGTAGAATACAGAGATACTTGATTTCAGTTGTTAATGATGCAAACCCTGGATATCATGACCCAGGAGGTTATGTTCAAGTTTGTTAAGACATTAAGCTAAAATCTCATTTCTCCCACTTCTGGGATGCTGTGAAAGCACTTCTTTCACTGATGCCACACAAGAGATCCACATGTACCTAGGGCACTGTGCTAAGCTTAGTGGCTGGAGAGCTGCCTGGTGGAAAAGGACCTGACGGGGCTGGTCAACAGCCACCTGAACATGAGCCAGCAGTGTGCTCAGGTGGCCAAGAAGGCCAATGGCATCCTGGCTTGTATCAGGAATAGTGTGGCCAGCAGGACCAGGGAGGTGCTAGTGCCTCTGCACTCAACACTGGAGAGGCCACACCTCGAGTACTGTGTTCAGTTTTGGGCCCCTCACTACAAGAAGGACATTGAGGTGCTGGAGCGTGTCCAGAGAAGGGCAAAAAGGCTGGTGAAGGGTCTAGAGAACAAGTCTTAGGAGAAGCAGCTGACGGAGCTGGGGTTGTTTAGTCTGGAGAAGAGGAGGCTGAGGGGAGACCTTATTGCTCTCTGCAACTACCTGAAAGGAGGTTGTAGCGAGGTGGGGGTCGGTCTCTTCTCCCTAGTAACAAGCGATAGGACAAGAGGAAACGGCCTCAAGTTGCACCAGGGGAGGTTCAGGTTGGATATTAGGAAAAACTTCTTCGCTGAAAGGGTAGTCAAGCACTAGAACAGGCTGCCCAGGCAAGTGGTTGAGTCTCCATCCCTGGATGTATTTAAAAGACAGGTAGATGTGGTGCTTGAGGACATGGTTTAGTGGTGGACTTGGCAGTGATAGGTTAATGGTTGGACTCGATGACCTTAAGGGTCTTTTCCAACGTTAACAATTCTATGATTCTAAGTCTCAGAGCTTGGCAATGACCCCTTGCATCTTTACGAGCAGTACAAGTACACAAAAAGATACAAATCATGAAGACAGAAAAAGCCCCATAACCCTGTGGCTAATTACACAGGGCACTATCAGGTGAAGCATCCAACAATCTTGCAGTTCTCTTCTGCTTTTTCATACCAATAATCCCTGAAGTTTCACCTGCAACTCTAAACACACTCAAAAGGCTACTTTTTTTACATTTGAAGTTTCAGAAGTCCAAACCACGCAGTGTTTGCATAAAAATGGGAAATCCCAAGTTTGACAGTGATAAGCAGTAGCCATATATAGGCATTAAAAAGTTACGAATAATTACCAGCATCATCAGTTTATGTCAAATCTAAGGCAAACCATTTGCTTCCTGCCACTGCTCCAATAAACCTGCAGCACAAGAAATGCTGCAACAGACAAGCTATTTCTTCAAGCAGGTTTCCTTTAATCTTTCATATACCAGTACCAAGAATCTCACCCAGTTCTAGCAGATAAATTGTCAGACAAGAGACTTCTAAAAGTTTCCCTTTATATTCTCTGTGAAAAAAATCTCACCTTAAGAACAGTTGCTTTCATCAGGAGACAACAGGAGTTCAAAAATAAGGAAGTCCAGCCCCATATTTATTCTAGCTTTTAAAACAAATATTTTCAGACTACCTGCTTCTCTTCAGGAATTGTGTGCATTCAATATAAAGTTTTGACAGACCAGATACTTATCCAGCACACTGTGTACTATACCACCTGGCTTCTGAAGAGAAACTTGACCTCCAAAAAAAAAAGCAAAAATGAAACTGTACCAGGCTTTGTCAACATGCTACATCAACTCCACTCTTCCCAAATTACCACCCTACCCAATCCCTTTATTAGATCAGTTTTTAGAGTAATTTTCATGCATCAAGTGTTCCACTGCCATTCAAATTTGTTTATACTGAATTTCTTTCAATCTATTAACTCAGTGAGTTAAACCCTTACCTTCCTCCTCAGCACAATCTGTCATACAGGGGTAACACTGTCTCACAACCAGGAAATCTCACATAATGAATGATTCAAGCTTACTGGGAGTGTTAATGGGCATGAGGCACAAAATAGTAACTTTTCCTTAGCATATAACACACTTCATTTTTGTACAGATTGCCAAAGTGCTTTTAATTCTATTTTCTATTCTGTGCACCAGCTCAGCTCAACTGGTACACAGGACACAAAGTTTTGGCACAGAATGAAGTTATTTAAACACTGACAGTTATACACAACCTAAAACAGATGGCCAGTTCTCCTGTGAGTTTAAGGCTTAAGAGCCATGCAAGCCTGGATGTGCTCATCAGGCCTGTTTTTCTAATAAGCCAGGGAACTTAATGAACCTGCCAACTGTAGTTACTGCTCTGAAGTTATAGGTCTAGTAGACTTACTCAGAAACTAAGTTACCCTACACAGATTCAGCCTGTCTTCTGCCTTTTCATCACCATAAATAGATGCCAGACATCTGCTGTTTCTTCTACTCAAAAGAAACAATTTGAGTCAAAACCTGTTAAAGCACAGGAGTTCCTATTTGTGCTACAAAAGCTAAGCTGGCCAACATCCATCAAGACAGCCAACACAAGAGTTTCTGTCCAAGGTATTTCAGCCTTGCTCACACCATAAAAACAATAGCTCCAGTTCAAACTTTGGTCGACTACGGACAAAGATAATTGAAGGGGTTTTTAACTCTTGGGATTTCTCTCACACACAAAACCAGTCCAGAATCTATGGTATTTTCTATAAAGTCCTCCCAGAGATACAAAGAGATACTTCTAACCATCATGCCTTTGGTATGCTATAACATTTTCTACCACAGATCTTATCAACGGCTAAACTTGTCAAAATAGAGCCCTTTTACAGAAATGACATGGAGAAGTACTACAAAATCTTCTTGCTGCGCTCAAAGACTTATAACAGTTTATTTCCAGTTTCATCATTAGTATTTGTCCTTTATTTAGAAATCATTCCAATTAAGATGAGGAAATGCTTGAGTTTGTCAAAAATAGGAAAGTGATGCTAGAGAACTGGCTCAGAAAAGTAAAATATTTAGCTATTTCTGTAACACGAAAATTATTTTTACCTTTAACATTATCTGTGATTTTTGTTGGTACATCAGTTTATAGACAGAAAGCCATCATGTAGCACCCTTGATGCAAAACACAAGCAAAAAGAAGAGCAAACACCACAAACAGAAAAGGTAAATGCCAGCATGCAAATGAAATTTTCAAGGAACATTACAAATGAGATTTCTTCCATCAGCTCTCAACTAAAACACAACCTACTAAAAGAAACAACCATCTTTCTAAACAAGAAGTGCCTACAACAATTTCAGGTTCCACTAGAATCCAAGTGGTCCTGCATGCAAATTAGAACTCTGAGGATTACTTGTTAGCAGTAAAGCCCAGACACAGAGGAAACAAGAGTTCCTCTAACAAGTCCATAAAGTACTATGCAGATGAAAGACCTCCTACCCCCAAAACACTTTCAGTCAAAGGTTGCAGAAATTATGTGGAGACAGCTGTGGCAAAGGTCTATCTTGAGATTTAGCACTAGCCTCTACACACTCAAAGACAACAAGCTTAGTATGCATTTACTCAGCCATCAATTGTCTTCAGTCTTCACCAGTTCATTAGATGCTGCTGCTGATAAATAATGCACTTTACTCCTCTTCTGCAACACTAGAGTCGATTTTTTTCCCCCATGTAACACCAATGTAAACAATTGTTTAGATAGTGCAAGGTTCCTCCCCTAAAGGTTAGAGATGAAAAGCAAACTCTAGACATAGTTGATTGTTATTGGTATTCTGACAAAGTCAAAAAGACCTTCATCTAGACCTCCTACCACACACATTTTTAGGCAAGTCCTCAAAACAAGAACTTAGCTGCTATTGCACATCCAGAGCTTTTGCAAAACCAGATCTCCAGTAACTACTGCTTCTTCTCACGCAACTCACAATATGGAGAGTAGATTACGAGTAAAACAGTAATTTCATAAAGAACACTCAATCATGCACTCTGTAACATAGCAAGTCTCCAACTATAGCCTAACAGCCTGAAAAGGAAACAAAAAAGAGTAAATACCCATGGTGTAACACAGGATTCTGAACTACTGGACAAGTTGCATCTTTAAACGCAAGGATATTAACTGGTCATAGATAAGATGGAAAGCATGGAACTTCTCAGTCAGAAAAAAGTAGTTTGCAGATCTTTACTTCATAGCTTTTTGTTGATGATGGTAAGTGTAAAAAGCAGAACTAAAAACAGCCAGTGAAAACAAGCTTTTAAAAATGAAGCACTTACCTCTTAATATAGAGGGAGGAAAAAGCATTCTGAGCATTTTTTTTGAAGTGTTAGCAAGCTGGCCCATTACACAATGTGTACTTTAAAACTGTGGAAGCTAATTCAACTTAGCAGCATTGCTAGAGACTTAGGTCAACTTAAAGACATCTGGAAAAAGGCAGAAGGCAGACCACAGAAAATGCGAGCCTGCTGCTGACTGGGGCAGGAAACCTGGTGACAATGGACATGGAAGAGGCTGCCTTCTTCACCTTGATCTTTACTGGTAAGACCAGTACAAATAGCAGGTGCAGTGGAGTAAAGAACACTAAGCCAGACTCTTTTCAGAAGTGTCCAGTGTCAGGCCAATATATTATGTTTAAACATACAAAAACTTCTTCCCACAGTGAACATGGACAAGCACTGAACAGCTTGCCCATAGAGGATGCAGACTCTCTCTGGGCAGAGCAGGAGACATCCAAACCCCAACTGGACATTGTCCTGGGCAGCCTGCTCTAGGTTGACCCTGCTTTAAACTGGGGGTTGAACCAGAAAATCTCCAGAGATGTCTCCCAACCTCTGCAATTCTAAATCATTTCAGTCATTAATATAACCAATTAACTCATTAGTATACCTTTCATAGTTTTTAATGGACTAAAACAGCTAAAGTACACAGTAGAGGGCTGTTAACCACTAGCACCAGCTCTAGTCATTAAAACAGCATGGAACACAAGCAGAATGTACATGCCATCATGTGGCATGTATGGTAAAACCATGTGATCAGGCCCAGTCAGCATGGGTTTATGAAAGGCAGGTCCTGCTTGACTAACCTGATCTCATTCTATGACAAGGTGACCCACTTAGTGGATGAGGGAAAGGCTGTGCGTGTTGTCTACCTGGACTTTAGTAAGGCTTTTGAAACCATTTCCCACAGCATTCTCCTGGAGAAACTGGCTGCTCATAGCTTGGACAGGCGTACGCTTTGCCGGGTAAAAAACTGGCTGGGTAGCCGAGCCCAAAGAGTTGTGGTGGCTGGAATTAAATCCAGTTGGTGGCCAGCCACAAGTGGTGATCCCCAGGGCTCAGTATTGGGGCCAGCTCTGTTTAATATCTTCATCAATGATGTTGATGAGGGGATCGAGTGCACCCTCAGTAAGTTTGCAGATGACACCAAGTTGGGCGGGAGTGTTGATCTGCTGGAAGATAGGAAAGCTCTACAGAGGGATCTGGACAGGCCAGCTGTATGAGGTACTTGACCTTCTTGAACCAGGTCCTGCACTTGGACCACAACAATGCCAGGGAATGCTACAGGCTTGGAGAAGAATGTCTGGAGAGCTGCCCAGCTGAAAAGGACCTGGGGATGTTGGTTGACAGTGGGATTGTCCCCCTGTACTCAGCAGTGGTGAAACTGCACCTCGAATACTGTAGTCAGTTTTGGGTCCCTCACTACAAGAAGGACATTGCGGTGCTAGAGTGTGTCCAAAGAAGGGCAACGAAGCTGGTGAAGGGTCTAGAGCACAAGTCTTACCAGGAGTAAGTGAGGGAGCTGGGGTTGTTTAGTCTGGGTAAGAGGAAGCTGAGGGGTTATCTATATAGAGACCTTATTGCTCTCTACAACTACCTGAAGGGAAGTTGTAGCGAGGTGCAGGTCGGTCTCTTCTCCCAGGTAACAAGCCATAGGACAAGAGGAAATGGCCTCAAGTTGCACCAGGGAAGGTTTAGGTTGGATATTAGGAAAAATTTCTTTACTGAAAGGGTGGTCAGGCACTGGAACAGCCTGCCCAGGGAAGTGATTGAGTCCCCATCCCTGGAAGTATTTAAAAGAGGTGTAGATGTGGTGGTTAGGGACATAGTTTAGTGGTGAACTTGGCAGTGCTAGGTTAATGGTTGGATTTGATGATCTTAAAGGTCTTTTCCAACCTAAATGATTCTATGATTCTAGAATACATTAAGTCTGTGTCCTTCTGTTTTCCTGCAACCGGAAAAAGAGGTATTGAGAAGTTTCCACTATCCATAAGTGGTGGAAACTTACAGATCTAACATCCTACTATTCTATCTGCAATAGCAAATAGAGTTCATTTATACTATATTTCATTAATATTCAAATGCACTTGCAGGTACAGGAATACATTATGGTAAATCTACACATCAACTTTTACCTTCCACAATTGTGTCAACAGCAACAATGCCTAACAGGCAAGATAAGGCAATGAGAAAGAGGGGAAGAGAGACTTAAGGAGTATCTGAGACCTAAATTCCCAGCCCAAGGTCATACTATTAGTAAAGTTTCTAACTATTACTGTGTTATAATAGACATGAATGTTGGGGAAAAATAAGATGGCAAATCACCCATACGTCCTGTGGATGGACCGATACCTTTAAGGTGTCCCTTACAGAAAGTACCAACAGTAAAGCAGAAGATATACTTGTGTTATTCAATTAACCAGCATAAATAGAGAAAGAATTCACACACACAAGACTCTAGAAAAATTATTTGGCAAAGCAGCCATTTTTAAAATATTAGCTCAATACTGCTTATTATGCACTCATTAGATTACAACTCTTTACGCAGTCCTCTGCTTACCATGCCAATTCCATTCTCCAGTTTATTAGATCAAATACACTCTACAACATGGCCCAGGACAACAGTGTTCTCAAGAATACATCAAAGCATTCCATCTACGCTCAGAAGAATAGCCCATTTTGTCTAATAAGCACCATTTTTCATGCAAGGTTATAGCCCTGCCACTGTTACCAGCATAAATAGGTAAGTAAAAGCAAGACCTGTCAAAACAATGTCTCTTTCAAACAAGTCCTGCCAACACTACCCTCGCCATCTAAGTCAATGCACTCAATGAATTAACAGACTTAATGAGGAAGTTTGAGAAATAAAACTTTATGTTTCAAAATTTTTTGATAAAGATACAACTCCTGATATATCAAATTGGTATATCCCCCCCAGTGCTGTTCTGATATTTCTACTGCACAGTCTACCTCCTCAAGGCTGTTGGTGACAGCTTCCTTATCAACTGGAGACAGACAAGATGCGTCATGCCTTTACAGAGGCTTCAGAACTGAATTCTTCAATGTTAAGGAATGGTTTTATGCAAGCTATAAAAAGAAAAGAAAAAAACATACTTGGGAATGAACTGAAGCAGAAGGAAATTGCCTTGAACAGCAACTGTTGCTTGATCCATTGTGCAAGTTCATCACCACTGCTCTGGCTTTCTGGGATTTTTTCCCTCCACAAATCCAATCCTGCCTATGGAATTCTTGATCAAGCAGACTCTCCACTGACATGTCCTGAAAGCACTAAGTTTTACAGCTGTGTTATACTGAAATAATTCCACCCCTCCCCCCATCTGTTTAATCTTTTCTTGCCTGGAGCACTTGTTAGATTGGGTATACCTGTGTTCTTCTGTTACCACAGCCTTTGCAGTGCTGTAGCTACCAACCACCTCCAACTTCAGTTAACTGTTGACAGTGGTTTTGCTTCCCACCTATCACCCTCCATGCTGATGGATGCCACAATGAGAAATTTCAAGACACTGTTTCAAAATGCTGAAGGACAAAATCGCTGGACAACATTTCAGTGATACCACTCAAGTTAGCCATCTTCTAATTACTTCTGGCTCAACCTGACTTTCACCAAATACCTACCCCAAAACACAAGCATCTGCCTATTTAGCAGAACCATAACTAGAAACAACTAACTGAAGTTGAACAGAGCAAACACTTTTCTTAACTCTGCTGGTTATTCAATACACTCATTTTTTTTCATGTAGAACAAGGTTTTCAAATGCCATGCACATGATGCACAAAGAGGCATTAAGAGCAGAGTAGAAACACTAAACTGATGAACAATCCCAGTGCTGCATAATCAGTGGCCCTGGCTTTCTTAGTCTTACCAGTGTCTTGGCTCATGCTGAGGGAGAAAACTGCCATCAGAAATGGCATGTACCAGAACCAGCCACAGCTATTCAGAAATGGCCACTTCTGCTTCCAGGAACTCCACATAGAGCATCAGACAGGTAAGAACTCCAGCACAGCTGCATATTTCACTTCTTGACTCACCTTACATAAATTTAGCGTAAGATTTACATGAAAAAAAGGAGAGGACAGCTGACAGCTTAATATGAACAACAGTAGCGTATTGCTGCTGGACTTGAAAGTACACAACTGCAGTATCAGTTCTTTGCTCATTGGCAGGAGGCCCCCCCCTACCTGAAGTCCTCAGGAGTTCCACTCACCTTTTCCAAATCAGACAATATTACATGCAAGCTATTCATAGAATATTACAAAAGACAGTGGAAAATATGTAAATCCCAGGTCACTTACAATCCAGATGTTAGCACAATCCTTTCTCTCCCAATTATCTGTGGGGTTGAGGAAGGAGGGAAGAAAACAAGCACCGATCTGTGTTCTTGTACCATTTCCAAGGATGTTTTACTGATACACAGCAGTAGTTATGCAGGTTTTAAGGGTGACTACATTTAGCTTGAGCAAGATTAGTTTCATAATGCAAAAAAAACCCAGGAAACGTTGATTAGCCAGCAAGAAGCTGTGCTCCGGCTAGACCCACAGAGCACAGTAAGTCGTAAGCACTTCCTAATCAAGGAAGAGCAAAGCAGTTCAAGGAAAATATACTGCAGGTAACTGTTGTGAAGTGTGCTTTTAGAGGAAGAGCCACAGAGATTGCCAGCTGCTCACTGTTAAGAGTATTCCAAATGCCACTCTCCTTAATAAACTGATGACATCACCGTGGTTCACTCCAGAACCTGACCTTGAGGAGAGGCTATTTTTTATTATTAAGTTGAAAGGTTGTTACAATTCACTGGACTGAAAAGATGTACAAAAATTCAGGCCGTCTTCTTTACAAGAGGGTGATCAAGCATTCCTTTTATATGATTCCTTCTTGACATCACTTGGAAAGGATGAGTTTGAATGTCTTGCCTAGATATTAGAGAGCAGCTATTGTGGCTGAACAACCTATGAACATCTAGTCATACAACGAGGATTAAGTAAGGACATCCAAGAGTTTCATCTGACTACTATAGCTCCCTATGATATCAGTCTATTTCCAGGCTTCTCCAGTTTCCATTGCACCCATTCACATGACCAGATTCAGCAGCTTGGACAGAGCAAGTTTTCTGACGTCATCACTCCTACATTTTGGTTGCATGGCTGGACCTGTGCTAGCCCCACCACAATCTATTCAGTTTACCTCACTCAACTCCAATGCATCAAAACTATTCTCAGGATGAAATCCTGAGCAATGGGCTTCTCCTGAGAAAAGTGGGAATCAAGACTTTATCACTAATCCTATTTTATCGAACCGAAACATTAACTTCCATTAATGTTCTGGTTTTATAAAGCCCAAGACAAAAAGTGCCACATTTCAACACCACAATGGCTAGTTACTAGCAGTCCCACAGGAGCAGTTTTAGATCCACTTATCTCCTCCCATTTAAGGGGCACAGCTCTTAAAAGATGAACAAGAAACCATCTTTTGGGTTTGAAGACGTAACATGACTGTAGAAGATAGCAACCATTTTGGTTTTGATCTGCATAGACAATCCCAACTGCTAATTGGAATGAATGGCCATGAGCTGGAATGCACAAGAAGCACAGTTCAGGATCCTTATTTTTAAGTGCCTTTAAAGCCCACTCACGTGAGGTACGAATTGCACTCGAAGGACTGCAGGCAGTGAAGAACACATCAGTATCAAGGCAAAGAAGCTGAAGCACAACCCTTAGCCATTCACTCTAAAATAGTCATGTTTTTCAATTCTCCATAATCCTCCAGGTAGTTACCTGGTTTTCATGACTACTACTGTTTGTCCCACAGAAGACAATGGAAAAGCCTGGTTAAACACATATTCCATTCCTTCCTACCTCCAAGTCCCAAGAAAATTGTCTGCATCATATTGCAAGTCAAATATTCTTTGCAACAAAGTGAAGTAAACGCAGAACAAGGACAGCTAGCTATTGTTAGAATAGCTGAGCCAGAGGCAATACCTCGACTACTTACGATCCCTCCCTCCCCCTCTGCCACCACGGCCTTTCATGCTTAGGGGAGCTCTTCACTGTATCTCTGCATACAAATCCTCCTGAGATCAACTAGTATTATATCACACAGAAAAATGGACAGCAAGTAAGGCACTGTTCATACAAACAAGTTGTGACCAGGAAAAACTGTTAACTGATTATATGCGTTAAGCATAAAGCAGACTTGTAAGAGCAGCTGCCCACATAGGGGGTAACGATACTAGGTGTCTAATTGCTATCCCAAATACCTACAGCCTGAAGGAGAGAACAGAAAGTGTCAAAGTAGTATTACAACTGTTAAACAGTGCAAGGGACTGAATTTCACCATGAAAGGCACTCATATAAGAACAGCCAGTAGCTTCATACTGTGCTGGCATTTCTGGTTATTAAAATACTCCAGCTTGGGTTCGTCAGCTTCTTCTCTACATAAAGGTTACCTCACATGAAACAAAGCTACAGCACATCTTCCAAACCAATGACCTCTTAAAGAGCACAGATGACAAAGCAGAATCTGATCTTGATATCTTTGACCTACACCAGCCTGTCCCTCCAATACAATTCTATTTTTTTAGGTCAGATACAGCAAGTCAAAAAAAGACCCTTCAACCATGCCATGAAACAAGGGCTTTGTTTACCTGAGTTGAGTTTGTTTCTTCTTTCTATAAGACTCAAACCAAAAGACCTTGCCATGCCTCAGTTCTCTGTACAAAAAATGCATTTCAAAGGCAAAAGAGGATCAGAGTCATGCAGACCAGCAGGAACTTCAGGAGGTCTCCAGTCTGTCTCCCCGCCCAGAGCAGGCTCAGCCAAGTGGTCAGACCAGGTTGCTCAGGGCTTTACCATGTGTGGGCTAGAAACTCTCCAAGGAGGGAGACAGCACCAGCTCCCTGGACCCCAGGCCCACTGCCCAGCTGTTCTTGTGGGGTAAAAGCTTTCCTGTATCTCCAGCCTCTCTGGCCCTACTCAGCTCACTGCCTGCCAGGGCACAGGGCCTCCTTCCCCTAGTCCCACTGGCATCCCTGCCGGGTCTCCACCCACCCAGCACAGGGCTGCACATTGCTCCTGCCTGAACTGCACAGGGTCCCTGGTAGCCCCTTCCTCTCACCGGTCCTGGTCCCTCTGGACAGCAGCCCTGCCCCTGAGAGGATCAACTACACCGCTCAGCTGCTGTCTGCAAACTTGATGAGGGTCAGCTTTCTCGCTTTCCTCAGGTCACTGAGGAAAACTGTAAACACAATAAATGGCACAGAGTCCCCAAGACCTCCACTTATAACAGGCCTCCAAGAAGATCATTAAGTTTTAACCACTGAACTTCAAGTTCCAAAATCCTACCAGTTTTCCACCTACCTATTTGTCTACCCACCTAAACCTTCATATCCCAAAGTTGTTACAAAGATTCTGTGGGAAACCACAATAAGAGTCATGCTCAACTAAACGTAGATGACATTATCACTCTTCTCCTCATCCACAGACCTGTTAATTTCAAAGATAGTCTGTTCCACTACAATTTACCCTTGGTAAATCAACGCTGGCTACATCCAATCACCTTTGTTTTAATTTGCTCAGAAATGACTTCAAAGACAGCTCACACAATGATTTACTCAGGGACTACAGTGAGGCTCCCCATACAATCCTTACTTCGTTCTCTTTCAATAGCAGCAAAACTTGCTTTTCTCCAGTCATCAGCAACCTTTCTGATCTTCTTGATTTGCCAAAAATACTAGTGGCCTCACCATGACAACAGACAATTCTCTCTATACTCTCAGACCCATGGACCTGAAACAGTTGAGATTTCTCAAGAGATTCCAGGCCTGATCCTCTTCTACACCAGCAGCTCTTCTCCTCCTTGCACCCTCTCCCTGTGCAAAAAGAGCTCAGGAGACCCTGTCAGTGAAGACTGAGACAATAAAAGCACTGGGCACCTGTCACTAAATCATCCATCCCATTCAGCAGCAATCCCACAGTCTCCTTTTTTTATTCTTCTGCTGCTACGTTATTGGTATGAACCCACCTTTTTGCCCTTGACATACTTCAACTGCAGCTGAGCTCTAGCTTTTCTAACACCATCCCTTTATTCGCTGGCAATGCTCCTCTTAGGTCTTGTCCTCACTGCCATCCCCTGTAGACCTGTTTTTGCACTGGAACTCAGTCATGACTTTCCTGTACAACCAAGCCTCATATGACTATTCATTTTCCTAAGTGCTAGAAGAGCTCTGTGCATCTGAGCTGCTCTTCCAGACAAAGGACAGACTGTTCTTCCGTCTCTTTCCAAGAGGATCTGTATACCTCCATCACTGGAGAGCAGCCACATGAGCAGTCCCACCACATCTCAGTTCCTCCAGCAGTCCCACAGCTGTGACCAAAGACCCCTGCCTCCCACTGCTTGTCACCTGGGCTGCACACACTTATGTACAGGCGCTCAAAGCGGGCTTTCTTTTGGCCTGTCTAATCCTTCCTGAGGGCACACTCATTGCTGTAACACCGCCCATATTTAGAGCCCCAACCTCCATTCTCCCCACTTAACTGCAAGCTATTACTACTGCCCACACCCACCCATCCCACCCACCATACCTAGTTTAAAGTCCTTTTCCCCAGGCTGGCAAACCCTTTGGCAAAGATGCTCTTGCCTTACTTTGTCAGCTGTTGCACATCTCTCAGTCCTCGTTCCTCGAAGAGGGACACACTGTCCTAAGAGGCAAAGCACTGTACACAACACTAGCCAAAGCCATTTATTAACTGTCCAATAGTGTTTGCTTGAACCAAAACTCTTACCTTTCAACTGCAGGACTGAGAAAACCTCCTCCAGAACTCCCATGTCCTTTGCTTGCAACTTGCAACTCCCAGAGCTCTGTGGCCCACTTGATTTACTTCAGTCTTCCCTTAGCTGTCACTGCCACCCACAGGGATAAGCGGCAAATAGTGAGCAATTGTCCAGGAGCTGGACGAGCCCTCTAGAGCATCCTGAACCACAGATATCTGACAGCAACGACCCTCCCACAACAGCATGTCTGTAACACAGATGCCCCTGCATCTCACTAAAATCAATCTCTGACCACTACCATCAGCCCCTACTTCTATACATTTGTGGTTATTATGGTTCTGCACTGACACTGTAGATTCAGATCATTGTTCACTCATTTGCTATGAATACTGAAAAACAGGACACAGAATAGCAGTGGGGACTGACCATCAGTTTATCACTGGCTAAAAAACAAAGACAATTGAGTAGGCAAGTTTTAGTACCCAGCCACTTGTTAAGGGGGACTGACCCGCAAACTGAAGTTGCAATTACTATGCATCTGAGTAAGCTACCTAATACCAACACCAATACCCTAACTCATCCACTGCTCAAAAGAAGGGACAAAGACCTAGCAGAGAGACGATTTAAGGTCTGTCACCGCTGGGGAAGGATGACTGCATATTTTCAGTTGTGGCACTGAACACAAGACATTAACAACAGTTGCCTAGACCACAGACAGGTGGTAGGACCAACTTCAACAGCTGATTTCTTTGTTTACCAAAGAAAAGAAGACTGGAGCAAGTCATATGCCATGGAACTATTCCCTACCTAAAAATTAAGAAAACCTCCAACTTCTGACTCCCTGTTGGGAAGGATCTGTGCCCATCGGGAACACCTATTCTGACAGGAATACAAACATTTAAAAACATAATCAAATGCCAGTATGAATGAAGACAAAAATCTGTTGTCAGGTCCTCACACAAAAATGCAACTAGCAGCTACCCTGCCTGGGGATCTCCAACACTTACACAGAGCAACCATCTCTTCCTGCAGGCACAACTTGGGGAGTACAGAAGAAAAAACAAAGCCTTTCACTAGTAACACCCTGGATGAGCATTCCTTGGCCACTTTAAAGCCTGGTTATTCCTTGTTAACTAGGTGACAGAGTTTGGAGAAGCCACCTCTCACAGGCACACAAATATTAGAGCAGACATACCTAAATTCAGAAGCCTTTTAACACACAGCACACCCATCTTCACCCTCACGTATCGTTCTGCTTAGCCAACTATGTCTGGCCATCAATACACTGCCCATTTTTCAGAGATTCACTGCCCTCTGACACAGACTAAGCCACTGACCAGTGACCTGTGTGGTGGGCTTGCCAGACACCCTCCCAGCCTCCAACAGGACAGGGGGAGAAAACAGGATGAGAAAGCTCATGGGTCAATAAAAAGGCAAGGAAATCACTTATTCATCAGCGTTACGGGCAAAATGGACTCAAGTTGAAGAAAATTAGTTTAGTCTATTGCCAATTAAAATGGATTTAGCTAGTGAGAAAAACAAAATTAAACCACCTTGCCCTCACCTCCACCCTCATCCTCCCTGGCTCAATTTCAATCCATCACTCCCAACTCCTCTGCCTCCTCCCCACCACCCCCCAGTGAGGTCAAAGAGCACGAGCATTTACGGACACACTTTCCCCCTGCTCCAGCAAGGGCCCTCCACAGCCAGCAGCTCCTTCAGGAAACATCCACCTGCTATGGCACGGGGTCCTCCACAGGCTGCCGTGCATGTATCTGCTCCAGCACGGTCCTCTCCATGGGCTGCTGGGAAAGGCCTGCTCCACCACAGTCTCCTCCCCAGGCTGCAGGGCCATGGCTGCCCCTGGCCAGCCGCACCACCTTCTCCTCCCCTCCTCTGACCTCGATGCTCGCAGGGCTGTTTCCTCATGCTTTTTTCCCCTCATTCTTCTCCAGCTGTGTGTTATTTTGTCTTGTCTTAAGTAGGTTTTCATGGAGGCACCACAGACTCCCCCCACAGGCTTGGCTGGGTCCTGCAGCAGTAAGGCCGTTGTGGATCCAGCTGGAACCGGCCGTGTCCGGTATGGGCAGCCCCAGGCCTCCTCCCAGAGAGCTCGCCCTGCCACAAAACCCTGCCTTGGACTCCCAACGCAGTAAGCTACTACTCTGCAGAGGGAAAGTTAGGCAGCCAGCTCTTACCCAAGTCCATACACAGATCAGCATTACCCGACTAGGAAGTTCCTAGGTGGAGAAAGAGGAGGGAGCCCTCCTCAGTATCTTACTCCAGGTTTCCTTGGTTGCTGCTTTCCTGGTAAAATCATGGGAGTTCAGAACACAACAATTTATGAAAAGTGCTGAGGCTTCAGACAAAGCTCCTATTTCTCAGCCAGCACAAGGCTACACAAGTAGTAACAAATATTTTTCTGGGGTGAAGCACCCCATCTGGGTGCCTACCACCATATGAAGTCCTCCACTGACATGCCACAGGACAAGCTACTGGACAAAGTTCATTTTCACCATGCTACTTTGGCTCCAAGCTTCAAACTCCTGATATAGAGACTGAAATAGGTCACTTTGCCCTCAAACCCTCAGGGAAGCAAGATCTGTTGCCCCTGGTATGGGGTTTTCTCCTCCCTGCCTCCTCAAGCCCAGACAAACCCAGTGAGCTTCCTCCTGGTGGAGAGGAACATCTCCTCTCCTTCAGCATCTCCCACACCACCACGGCAGGTCCCAGGGGGCCTGCCATCTGCCTCCGTTCCTGCAAGACACTGGCTTCACCAGTCTCTATGGGAATCGACATCAGCTGCTTAAAATCCAGCCATGTCCAAGCTTGACCAAAACCAACCTCACCCCTCAAGCTTCAGGTGGAGATGTATAGAGGACTTGTTTTGCTGGAGTGGGGGAAGACTAAGGGGAGGAGAAAAACTACTTTTAGAAATCCTCGTAGAAGATTAAGCAAGGCAGCTGGGCATAGAGGTCCCTGTGCTACGGCAATAGCTTCTCACAACTTAGTCCCATCTAGTTTTGTGCTACATACAAAGCATCCATTTTTGAACAGCTAGCAGCAGCAAGAAAGGCTTAGGCTCTCAACTAAGGCTCCCTGGTACAGAGGAGCCACCTGTGCGAAACTGCTCCTCAGGGAACGCTTTTCTTGACCCAGTAGCTAAAAGCCTGGTTTGATACTTTTTTTGGTTCAAGAAGGTGTGGAAAATGACTCTTCAAGTTAGGAGACATAGTGCGTAACTTCCCTGGCCAAACTTAAGACCTACAAAAATTTACCATCTAGGATTAAGAAAAAAAGACTTCAATTGCCCATCCATGTTCAAGTCAAGGCAGGGCAGAACATCTGTAGGTTGTAGATCATCAAATAGCATAAGCCTTCAACCAAACTTTTTAAAATGTTTGACATGAGAGCATGATGATGCCACGAAAGTTTCGACTTGGAGGCTGTCACTTACTTAAGACTGTAGTGTTGTATGCATGCAATTAAGCTCATCATTTTCCTGAGGTCAGGAAAGAAAAAAAACAAACTGAGATGTACCAGAAGGAAGGGCACATCTGGAAGCTGAGGACTCATAACCTATACCCACTGTTTGCTGAGTTTTCAAAGAGCATTACAAGTTACATGGAGTCAGGCATACCTTAACAGATGTCCCAAGAGACTGATGGGCTTTACAAGTTCTCAAGTTCGGGTCACAGACACTGCTCAAACTATTCATCTTGCATTCAAATACAAAAGGCATCTTCACCTCTTTGCTACATCCACAATACTTCAAATACTTCAAGTTTTGTATTCAAGTATTCAAGTTTCAAGAAATTCATGCTCCTATTCCCATTTAATCCTGTTGTACAACTTCAATGTTTTTCCACTGAGGATTAACTAACCGTTCAGTCCATACACATTACACATGACAAACACCTACCATCCACATTCAAGTGTTCAAAGCTGCCCAGCTAGTATTAGATGTTGTGTACATCACACGGTACCCGAGTGTACCATTTCATATCCATTTATGTAGGTCAATGGAAAGTCCTGCATACGTATATTGCATTTGATGGGAATTTATTCATAGTTATCTTAATTTGGACTAAACATATGATTAAAATCACATGCCTACAGCTCTTCCTAGTAGCCTAACAGCCAGATTTTTCAGATGTATACAGATAAAAGAAGCACAGCCTTCTTAGGTAAGCAAGTCATGAAAAGATATACAAACCAGGTTTTAAAAGGGCAAGTTAACCCAATTTAACAAACAGGAGGACAGTTACAACTAGATGACCATTAATTTTCAGTAGTAGAATATTTGAGCAAGCACTAGCAACAGCCACTAAAATTAGGTTCCTGATCTTGGGCACTCTGACAGTACCTACGAAGACTATGTGAGACTGACATGCAGAACTAAGTTAAATCTGATACTGCACAGTTAATTTAAATCAGAAAAGGAAACTGTTCCTACTGAAACTATCAACTCATTTTCTGTTCTCACGCATTGCTTCGAACAGGAAACCTCATGCATTTGATCATTCTATGCAATTCACACCAAAGACAGGCAATTTGACTTAGCATTTCTTCAGTAACATTGACATTCCTTCTTTCAAAACAGGTAATCCTTACCCTACCTGGTTATACACATGCAGTATTTCTAAAGATCAAAAAAGGCCATACGCACAAAAGAAAAACAGGTTGTACTTTTACCACAGCAGAAGTCTGCAGTATCTACTTCTTTTGTAACAGCTAGTTCTGAAAGACTAGATTATCAAACCCCCAAATTAATAACGGAATCTACATTTCTCCTAATGTTACCCAACTTGGACAGAAAGTCCCCCTCACAGACACTTTGTAAGAGTCACAGAATGGTTTGGGTTGGAAGTGACCTTTAAATATCATCTAGTTCCAATGCCCCTGCCATGGGCAAGGACATCTTCCACTAGACCAGGTTGCTCAAACCCTTCTATGTGTCATCTGTGTTATAACACTCGATGTGGAAGCAGTCACCATCTCATAAACATTGAGCTGTGCAAGAAACCTTCCACACAAAAAAAAAGTAACCGTATAGCCCAGTTATAATTTCAGCAGAGAAGAAATCCTTGATCAGAGCTATATCCAAAGAAAGCCTTGGTCTCCATCAGGATGGCTAGTTTTATATCCCTCAGCTGCACTGGCTCAGAGGAATTTCACTACAAGAACCACTCTCCTTGTAAAAATAGCTTTTATCAAAAGACAAGCATGACTCCATTTAATTTTCTTTCAGTTTGCTCAACTGTTACAGAAAAAAAAAATTCAGCTACTCAGTTGGTTAATGAGGCTGTAACTCTCATCTTGCCTACCAACTTCTCAACCATGGATGCAGTCCAAGGCAAGTGCTATTGCTATGCCAAGTTTCACAGTTTTGCTATCTGAGTGCAAAAGCAGCTTCTAAAGTCTTCCTCACTTTATGCAGTTCACTTTGTCAGCAATTTTCCAGTACCCTCCAAAATAGGTGCTCTGGCCAGATTAGCAACAGCAGTTTTAAGTCAGGAACTTAATTTTGGGTTATAGCTCAAGATGTAAGCACATCAAAATGAAAAAGTTAAACTCATTAATAAACTAATTTCTTCACTACTGCATGCATGCAGTATATGCATAGCTTGTTACAAGAAGCATATGGTGTTTTAGAATTATGACTTTCGTTGTCCCTCTTTTGGAAACAGAAAGCTGCTTCTAATGCATATTTGGGTAGAAAGGAACCACAGCAGGAAGTCTGACAAGATTTCTAAGCATGTTACTAGAGATAAAAATAATATCCTTAATTACAATTACCACAGGTATTAGAATTTTAAGATTTAAATTTAGAAGATTTAAAAGCCCTTCTTAAATCAACTGCGATATGCAAGCAATAGTGTTCATCTCTTACCTTTAACTAGTTATGTTTTCTGGTTCAAGACTGGAGATGAACAGTAGATATAGAAAAAGTAAGTAAATGCCAAGATCTTCCTCTGCCTTTAAACTGGGTTGATGAGTATGAAATTTAATTCTAATGGATAAATAAAAACAGAGGTCACAGCATTAGTTCTCTGGCATTTCAAAAGGACAAACAAAATGTATGGCACCGAAACAAGGACTCTGTTACAAAAATAACATGGGAACACAGTGAAAGCATGTTTCCTGCTAGCATTCTTGTGATATATTACCCATTTCAGTGCAATGGCTATGCATGTATATGCTCAAAGCAAATTCAAAGTCCAAATACCCCCTAACATTCTTTCCCTCTGCCATGACGACCACAATACCTACCCACTCCTGCATCCAGCTTCCTCATCAGAAACACCCCTTTACTAGACCAGAGCTCCAAGGGACCTCCTCCTCCCCACCTTGCATGCACTCCTCACCAGGTCACCTAGAGCAGTGTTGCAGGAACTTTAACTATTTCTGTAGGTAAATAAGTGCATTTGTGCCCCACTGACTCCATGAGCTATCAAAAGCTATTTGGCCATTCAGCATACTCTTCTCCAAAGGTACTGCTAAAGACCAGGCACAGCTGTTTCTGCAGCATGTCAGGGAAAAAGACCATAACTTCAAGAATGCATTTACAAATACCCTGAAAATATTGAAGTTAATCACAGATAAGACGTCAAGGAGCACTCTGCTTCGGTACTGAAGCTAAAATCCCATGCCACAAACATTTACAAAACAAAAAGTGCCAAGCTCACAAGGCCAAGTATAAACAAACACTAGGTAGACAAACCCTTGCCCTTTCTCTAGTGTTTAGGTATTTAATTTTTCACTTTTGATATCCATTGCAGCAAGCCTAGAATAGGGAACTCCATTTCCTGAAGTCACTTTATAGTTCCATTATTAACAACAGAGATAAAATCAGCTAAGGATTTCATGGTTATCTACATTAAGGTATATTAACAGTAAGCTTCCAACATCATCACATAGAAAAAAAAAACCTTGGAGTCCCCTGCACACAAAGATTGACTGTCCAAATCTCTATACAGAGAGACACAGCTCTAGATTCAGTACTCTCAAAACCACACATCTTCTCCTACCAAACTCAATTTAGATACCATGAACTTTAATGCTTGGAATGTATCCACTGCTCACCTTGAAATTAAAGAGAAGGCCAGCCTAAGGGGCCCCTTTCACATCTTCACTGGCATGCAGGTAGTTTGAATATCTGCAAAACTCACTGGAACCACTACCTCATCCTGGCAATTCAGCCAGGTGGAAATGGCATAAAAAGTATGCACCTGTTTTCTTCTGCCCTGCCTCCTCCCCCTACCTCACTCCAGGTAATATGGCAGAAATCTTCAGCAAATCAATATAATAAGAAACAACAGGCAACTGAAGAAAAGCCACAGGGAAGCTGACTCTAAGTACCCCTTCTGACCGTAATTATTCTTCTGAAAAAATATATAAGAATAGTATTGAAAAATATCATCAGCAGGATAAGAAGCGGGGACACTACTGGTAGAGAAGTTGAATTCACTTTACTTTTGCTTTTCCATAGCTGAATCTCCTTCTCTCAACCCTTATAAGTCAAAGTGACTAAGGCATTTGTCTACAAATATTTATTTTAATTTCCTAGAAATTAACTCTGTTCATCCATTCTGTAAAACAATCCTACTAATTTCATTTCTGTCATTAAGATTTAAAGTACAGAAGAACACCAGCAATCATGCAATGGCAGTTTCATTCCATAAAAATACATGGAGTTTATTCAGTTAAATCTGAATAAGTACTTGGTTAAACAAACTCACCCTGAGGAGTCTGAAAGCAAATGCAGCTAGCACAGACCTACAGAAAGGCTGTTCAATACATCACAGTGAATATTCCAGGACACCTTGAACAGCCTTTCCTACCTCTGTGTAGACTGTTTTACAAAGCATTTGAATGTTTATGTTTTCCCTATTTTACCAGCACTCAGGTATTAAGTATTCATGAAGCTGCATATGCACACTTCACATTACATTCTAGCAATTCAGTAACTGTCCAGCGTATAATGTTTTCTAAATCTACTCTGTGCGCAGCTGAAGACCAGAGAAAATGTCTGGAGTCCTTACGACCATCCTACAGTGTCCTCAGCACTTGACTATTTTCTAGCTTCCGCATCATTTGGTCAACCATTGCAGGTATACGGGGATATATCTGTTTTTTGTGAAACACAGCAAACCAAGATACTCATTCTTGAAATGTCTTACAGCCTCATCTAGTCTAAGCATCTGTTTGCGCAGTTTCTGATCAGCAGCACCACCATTTGAGTCACCAGCAATGTCAGGACCCTATGAGGGAATGCAGAATCATTATCACTAATGTTCTATGAAGTGAAGCCTACGACTAGAATGATTCTCACTCTGATCCCAGGCTGGTGCACTCACAATAGTGAGCCATTGCTAAGACGCTTAAACACCTAACACTGATCCCAGCTTTCTGTCAGGAAGCTATAGCTTTTTCCAAACCTTCATTATGTCCAGGCTTACCGTGACTATCAAAACAAATGAAAACCCCTGTTACTTAAGTACTGGAGTACCATGAGGAGTAGTGGCTCAAACAGAATAGAAAACAGTGTGACACTAGTTTAAGCTCCATCTGGAAAGCTTCAGCTTGTTCCCAATCTACATTTTTCAAATGTATGCAAGAAAGACCTTCCCATTACAATTTTTGTCATTATATAATTACAGCTCCTAAAACTCCAGATATTTTGCCAGCAACGTCAGATTTAGACTGCAAGCTATTTCAAAAACTTGATGTGGGTTTAGAATTTTCAAATAAGTTTCTGAGAAAGTACACTTTTCTTAAGATTTCTGCCATAAGCTGTTTCTAACTATTTCACTTAGTTTTAAAGCTAAAAAACTACACTCCCTACAACAACACTGACTACTAAAGCTAAGTGGTTCACTGAGGTCATCTTTCCAAGGTGTACCTTCTGCAGAGCTGTATGCCAAAAAGTCTACAGAAACAGTAAGCATTTCCAAATATAAGGAAGACCAACAATTAGCTGTTCTCTAACCACAGCTCCTGTCAAATTTAGTGTGATATTTAGTTGCTCAGTGGCAAAATTTTAGATGCTAGGAGTCCCTACAAATCAACAGCAATGCCTACTGGGCAAAAGCAGCTTGCTCAATACTGGCAGTTTCTCCGAGTTTCAGCGGGAATCAATTAAGGAGCCTGCCTCTTTGCGTTATTTTGCCACCAGAAACTCAGGATGACTTTTTCGATTTCAACAAGGATTAGACAATGAAACATCTTGATCTGGCCCACCAGTTGTAATACCTAAAAGCTATGAATTCTAACTCTGTTATACCAGCTTCTCCAGACCTAATCCTTCGGAGTAAGTCAAATTAGGTAGATTTACACAGCCAACAAATCAAAAAACATGTAGTAGCTTCCTTCAGAATTGGAACTACCAATGTCAAAACCCAAAGCACCATCAGCTAATCCTGCTGGATAGTATTGTGATTTTTTCAATTGGTTTGGGGGCTGTCAGGAAAAGAAAGCTCTGTGCACAAAGGCAACATTCTCTCACTTTTAAAGTCTTAGCAACAGCTGGTAACAATCACTGCCCTCTGTAGACACTAGCATCTATTAGAAAACCATTACAGCAAACGCAAAGATGGCTTTAAAGCAAGATTGAAATGTATATTCATCACAAATTGAGTTTATCCATTAGCTAACAATCGTTTTTATTGCTATGAAGAACATCAGTGGCAACAAATATAATGAAAACCCATTATGCTGTAAGACAGCAAGAGTTTTACTTACAAAAGCAGCATTTGAACATCACTGTTACTAGGAGGGAGCTTGCGCTTGCATCCTTGTACTATTTTTACCTGCAAAGTCCACGTCTGCAATGGCATTGACTTATTTTAAGAAGCACAGGAAAGCTGAAGCATTTATTCCTTGGGCTTTTAGAACACTAGATCACATGTCATCTATTTCCTCCTCAGTCCCCAAATAAAGCAAACTTAGCTTTGTCCCCCCAAAAATCTAGCTTACCATTACAGGGGCTTTAATGTAATTCAGCCTGGGGCTTCACTGTAATTTGAATATTGCCATCCAGAAACCTGGGAAATAATCTGAAAGCCTTTTTGTCTTTTTTTCAAAGCAGATACTCCTGATCTAGCAGCTGTTCAGAACAATTTCAACTCACTACACCTGGATCACCCAGCTCAATCTTAAGTGTGGTAGTTCACCATTTTTGAAGACACAATAAATAAATCAATGACAACAAAAAACACACTGATAAAAAGATCTTCGCCTTTCACTGAAAAACAGCATTTAAAATGAATCCAGGGAGAAGAATGAAAATTAATGTTCACATTACTATGGGAAAGTCACAATAAATTTACATGCAGAAATATTATACTAGTATGATTAAGGCGATAACAGGAAGAGATTTACGTAAATATGAACACATTGAAGAAGTACCTGCCGCAAAGACTAAAGCAATTAAAAATCTTTACTGCATACAGAAAGAATCAACCACTCCACCAGAATAAAAACATACAAAATTAAGACAGCTATTGGTGAGCGGAAGTATCAGTTCAGGTACAGCCATAAGACACGTGAAGGGGGCATTAAAGATGTGCTTTGTCAGATTTAATAAGTGTGATAAAATTCCTTAGCAGTTTCAAGGTCATTTGTATGTGTCTATAGTTGCAAATGCTCTCAATACATCACAGCAAAAAACTTCAAATATCTACATTTCTCTCTGATTAAGTAATATCGCATTTTAAACAGTGTGTAGAACTACCAAATCTGTATTTGCAAACAAGGTGATTAACGTATAATAGCTATAAAACAGATTCGAAGTCCACTCTTAAAACTCCCACCCCCAATACAACATTTCCAAAAGGCCAGGAAAGAGAGGGAAACTGAATGCAATTTCAGGATTCAGAATCCAAAGGATTAAAAGGAAAAATGCAAAATTGAAGCTCTAGGTAATACCCTGGTGTCTGTTTCCTCAACAGAACAGGTTCCCACTTACTGGAGTGTTTTCTGGACTCCCTCAGTTTAATTTAACATTGACCATCAAGGCAGAGATAAATAACAAAGTCAAATGGCATGGAGTTCTTTTAGCACAAAAAAACCAGGAACCTTTTAACTTTCAAGAAAAAAACGCACACGTATGTTGTGAATTACTCAATTCATCAGGCATTGCTACTTTATTGAATATCACTGAAGCCCTATGTAGCTACTAAACCATATTAGCAAAGTTGTCTTCAAAACTCCATAAATACAGCAACACTTTTTAGTCTTACAGACTTCTATTAAATCAACTACAATAAGACTACTTTATTTAGGTTTTGTTGGGTATTGTTTTGTGTTTTGCTTTTTAATAAAGGTCAGTTTTACTATTCTAACAAATTATAGTTGTATTTAAACGGATGTACATAGGGGATTATAGAGGTGAAAGGGATACCGGCTTGTGTGGCTGCTCGGACTAGCTATCTTGTCAGCGGCGCTATGCAGATGAAACAAAGCCACACAACAAACTCCCCACGCACACAACACAAGAACCAGGAGACTTCATTTTTCCGGGGCAAGACAAACTGTGAAAAGGCAGGCACTATATGCAACCCAGGTAAAGCCCCCTGCGAAGAGAAGAGGTGATCCCGCAGCCTGACCCAGGGTGGCCGCACCAAGACGGCGTGAGGCCCTGCACCTTAGGCACGAAGCAACCCCCGGAATAAGACAGCATAGGTGACACAGGAGCCGTGCACCTCGCTGAGCCCCCAGCCGCCCCCCACCCCTCCCCGCCGGGCTCCCTTCTCCAGCCCCGGCAGCCCCGTCCAGCACGGCGGGACCCTGCGGCGGGAGCTCTGCAGCCGCACAGGTGCGCCGGGAGCTGCGGGCAGCCGCAACACCCCTGCGGCTGCAGCTCCCCTTTGCAGCAAAGCGACAGCCCCCGCCCGGTTTTACCCGCGCCCGACTGCTGCCCCGGGGCTCAGGCGGCGGCAGCAGCTCCTCCGCCAGACAAGACGGCGCGGGCAGTAGACGGCAGATGCACTATTGTGGACATAAGCAATCCGGTTAGAGCAGGGTCAGGCCCAAACAAGAGGGAAAAAGGCGTGCAGCTTGCGGGAAGAATGGGAGCTGCGCTCAAGTGATAAGGCCACGCTACGGAAATAGGTGGTGGGGGAGAAGTCACTCGGAGCGATGTTGCAGACACAACAAAGGGGTTTATTGAACAATATTTTGTCAGGAGAACAGGTGTTAAACTCGCTCAATTAGCACCACATGGGGGGAGGGAAAGAGAGACTTGCAGAAAATCCTGAAGGGTAAAACAAAAAGCGATGAAGCCCATCTAGCACGAGACAGGGGGAAGAGAGAACAGCCGTTCGCAGAAAAAAACACTGTGAGCAACGGAAGACCCTCTTGGTGTAACGCCGCAAATACCTTGGAGTTTGCAACTGGGAGTACAACAAGCCGATACCGGCGGAAAGCCACCGGTCACCTACCACAGACGGGGAGGGTCGGCGCACACGCCGGGTTTTCACCCCTTTTCCAGGGGGGCCCTGATCAGGCACCGGCGGCCCCTAGCTCAGCCCCCCCCGCCCGGGCCGCCCCTCCTCCCGCCGTACTCCGCGCGGGCTGCAGCCGCGCTCCGGATCCGCTTCTCCTCCACGCGTGCCCCGTGGGGGGAGGCCCGGCGCCCCACCGTCCCTTTGCCGGGGCCGCACCGACGGCTCCCCGCAAGCCCACCCCCCCCACCACCCCCCCTTTTAGCAACCCAGGACCCCGCGCCGGCCCTGCCCGCTGCCCCGGGTGAGCGGGGTGCGCCGGCGGCAGGTCCCGCGGAGCGCGGCTGCTGCCGCTGCCGGCCGAGGAAGGGAGCGGAGGAGACCCTGCTGTCCCGAGGGGGCTGCGCAGCGCCCCGCGGCCGCCTCACCCGCTGGCTCTGGAGGTGGCGGTGGTGCCGGTACTGCTGCTGCCCCCGTCAGCAGGAGCCACCCCGCCGCAAGAAGGGGAGGATCGGGGCGGTGGCGGAGCTGATAAAGGCCCCCGCCCCCGCGGCCGCCGACTGAGTGACGCCGCCGGCGGCCACTCAAGAAGCCCCGCGCCCGCGGGGCCGCGCCCCCGGGCCCAGCGGACACCCCGCGGCGGCCGCCCCGCTCCCCCCCGCAGCGCTACGGCCGGGAGGGCCCCGCCCCGCCCCGCCCCGCCCCGCCGCTGCCGAGCACCTGCGGGCGGCGGGGAGGGAGAGCGCGGCAGCGGGCTGCCGTAAGCAAGATGGGGCGGGAGCTTGCCTTTCCCCTTCCCCTCGGTGTTCACGCGTCGGGTCCCCGGTGGTCCCCGGTCCTCCGGTCGGAGCCCCCGCGGCGGGCACTAGCCGCTGCCACAGCACCGTCCCGTTTCCCGGTGACGTCCGACATCCCCACCCCCCGCCCTCCGCCCCTGGGAAAGCGCGGCTGCCGAGTGTCACTGGGAGAAGGGGGTCCCGACCCCGGGGGGCCGCCCGGCTCGGTGTGCCCTCCGCCCTCCCGGCGCTGCAAGGCGCAAGGACTAGTCAAAATAAACCGTCTTAAAGCCGGTATCACCACCGGTCCTTGGAAACGAGTCGACGGAACACGTCCAACTACCAACGTGCCCCGCTTGTATCGCTCTCACATCGATTATTTTCGTATGTGAAATAGGTGGGTACGGAGCAACGTGCTGGGCATAAATTAAACAACAATGGCAGTGCTCGGGGCCGGTCCTTGCCGGGAGCACACGCTGCAGTGCCGGCGTTTACCATCGCCTCCTCTTCCTCCTCCTCTTCCTCCTCCTCCTGCCCAGGCCCTCCCACCGCCGCGGGGACGGAGGGCGAGAGGACGGGAGACGCGCCCGAGGACGGGACGCCCCGTCCGTCCCTTTGCCCGCAGCCCCGCTCGGATCCCCGCCGCGGCTGCCGGATGCAAACTTCCCCCGGGGACACCGGGGACCGCTCCCCGTGCCCCGCCGGTAGGACCACGGACAGAGATCGGGGCCGCCGCGCAAATACCGCGCACGCCGCCGCGCCTACCTCGCCCCTGCGCGGCCGCGCAGCACCGCGCAGCGCCCCGACGCCCCGAACAAAGGGACGCGTCCCCCCCCCGGGCAGCGGGTTAATCATCTCCACGAAAAGACACGGCCCTCGACGGTAATCAACTTCTCCCCGGGAGAGCTCACCGGCTTTCCTCGCCCCGCCGCCCGCTCTCCTGACAGCCCGCCCTGCCCGCTCTTCCTCCGGCCGGCCGCGTCTTTGTGCGCCGTGACAGGCAGCCGCCTCCCGGCCCCACAGCAAAGCCACGAAGCGCCGTGCGGCTAATGCAATTAGGCGCGGGGGGTCTTATCCCGGCTAATCTCCAAATGCAGGTTTATCTCCTCAAAGCGATACGCCTCCCTTTCCCCGCGGGCTCCTCGGACGCTCCCCGCAAAAGCGACGTATCCGGAGCTGGACGGGCGGGGTGGCGTTGGGAACTTTGCAGCTGGGCCAGGACAGGTAGGGATGCGCACGCCCTCCTGCGTGGGCGCGGTGTGGTTCCCCCGGCTTCAGCAGCTGCCCTCCCCGCGCTGCAAACACTTCCAGCAACTCGGCTCCGCAGGCACCCCGCGATAGGCACGAACTGCCTTATTCGGTGCCACCGGCACGGACGGTGTGAATACGGAGCAAGCACAGGTAATCAACGCAATTCTACACGGCATGCACCTCGGGCGTTCGCGTGGACCCTACCGCACCCGTACAACCGTGGAAAGAATCAAGCCACAACTTACCTTCCTCTCCTCGGCTTAAAAAAAAAAGTAACGGTGCAGTTCTCCCAATAAAGAGGAGTAAGAGGCAGATGGATAGTTCTCTCAAGACAACACACAAGAGCTAAATTGGGGACAGTTCTAAAAGGAAGAAAAAAAAAACAAAACAAAAAAACAAACCAAAAAATCCTCTCCGCCCCCTCCCCCACCAGCCCACCACTGGGGAAAAAAAAAATCAAAAAGAAAAAAAAAAAGGAAAATTAAAAAATAAAAAAGGGAGAACTGAAAAAGAGAGTGACAGGACTACCCTCCTTTCGCAACCCAATCGAACAAAAAGCGGGGAGGGAGGGAGAAATAAAGGAACAAAGAAAAGAGGGATGGAAGGGCGATTTAAAAGACGGTCGGTCGGTCGGTCTCTCTCCCTCCCTGCCTGCCTGCCGGTCCCTTCCTAGCGGCTCGCCGCCGGAGTCAGCTGCTGCATCGCGGAGCGCGCGCGGGGCCGCGGGGGGAGGAGGACGCCGTGCGGTGCCCTGCGCTGCGGTGCGGTGCGGTGCGGTGCGGTGCCGCGCCGTGCCGTGCCGTGCAGGGAGGCGGACCGCTCGGCAGATTTATAGCAGCCCCGCCGCCCGGCTCCCTGCCTGCCGCCGCGCCGCGCCGCGCCGGGGTGCGTGCGTCTGCGTGCCGCGCCCGGCGGCGCGGCCGTGGGGTGCGCGCGGGGGGCGGGTGTCCACGGGCGGCTGCGCCCCCCCCCACCCCCCTGCCCCGCCCGGCGGCCGCCCCGCGCCTACCCCGGCGCCACGCGCGGCAGCGGCTCCGCACCCCGGCGCAACGCAAGCTGCTGGCGGCGCCGCCGCCGCCGCGCGCTCCTATTGGCCCGACCGCCGCCCACTCGCCCCGCCCCCGGCGAGGAGGCGGCCGGCCATTGGTCGCGCGCGCCGCCACTCCGGCAGGCCCCATGGCGCCGCGTTTCAGGCCGCGTTGCGGCGCGCGGGGCCGCCTCCGCGGGCGCGGGTGGGCCCGGCGGGCGGGCGGGGCCCGCGGCCACGCGCGTCTCCTCGGCGCGGCGCGGCGGACCCGCGCGCCCTGGCCAGGCCGCGCCGCGGGGCGGCGGGCGGGGCGCTGCTCCGCGCCGGCAGCTGCGTGGGGAAGCGGCGGCCCTGCCTGCGCGGCCGGCCACGTGGGAGCGGGGCGGCGCGGCGCGGCGCGGCGCGGCCCGGGGCGGCCGGCTCTCGGTGCGCCATTCCTGGGCGTGAAGAGCTGCCAGGAAACCGGCCTTTTTTTTTTTTTTTTTCCCCGTTTTCTTTTTTTCCTTTTTTTTTTTTTCTTTTTTCCCTTTTTTTCACCCCTGCTCCACACAGTTCTGGCTGTACTTCTGTCGGCACCGCGCCTGTAAAGTTGGTATCACTGCCCAGGGAATGCTCTTGGGATTTGCCTTTCTGAGAGTGGACGTATTAATGAGCAATACTTCTTGTAACAAACGTTCTGCGTGGAAAGAAGGAAGGGAAAGAGGGGAGGGAGGAAGAAAGGGAAAAAGGAAGGAAGGAGAGAAAGGAGAGAGGAGGGAAGGAAGGAGGAAAAAAAGCTTTTACTCATCATGCGATTGATTCCTATGTCTTGCACAAACAAGAAGTGTTTGCGGAGAAAAAGGTTGTGTTTAATGGAAGAAAAAAAATTCTGCATGGTATTCAGAAACTTGCCTTTTATTCCTTTTACTGCTTGACCTTCATTGCACTTGATTGTAATTTCTTTTCAGAAACCAAAGTGCTTCCTAGGCATGGCTTTTCTTTTGTGTCTTTTCTGACACTGAACACACAAGTGTATATAATGTATTTCCAATAGCAAAGTACTTAAACCCTGCAGAAAGGCAATGCTTATTTAGAATATTCTGGTATTTGCATGTAGCAAGGTGCAAAAATAAAGAGGCATGCGATTTCAAATAGAGACATAAAGTAGTGTTTCTTGAGAGTGTCCTTGAGTGTTTATAAATGATTAATACAATAAAAGAGAAAACATCCTTGTTTATGTATCGTCTTTCCTGTAATCTCACTATCCAACCACTGTGACAATAACTTAGTGTTATACAGGGCCTGATTTTACATTTTATGTAATTAGTTATATGCTGAATGCGTCTGATGTTTTTCTAGAACATGCAGTTGTTAGCCGATTATTTACAATCTATCACCAATGTTTTGAATCAGCAGCACTCCAAAAAAGGGAATAACTCCCTGGTCGAACAAGTGCCAAGCTAGCGTCTTTAAGGACTGAATAAAGAATGGGGTGGGGATGGCTACTCCCTCAAAGCTGCTTCTACAAAAGTCCTACATGAAGTGATGTCTATTCACACACAGTCTGTGGATCTGCATGTGTAAATTGTGCTCTCAGCAGTGCCTGTTAGTATTTGAGAAGGTCCTCTGAGTTCACACTGTTGTTCAGCTTATGTCTGATGCTCACTCTTGTCTAATTATGGCAACTTTTACCCTTTCATACAGCAAAACTGCTTTTGAAAGTCTCCTAGTGATACCATAGTTAACAATGAACTTGCTCATTTTCTTTGTGCTGTGGGTGCATACATCAACAAGTTTTGTATACATCTTTCAAAAAAAAAAAAGTGATTATTTGTTCTAGGCTGAGTTTTGAAGCGTGGGTTAGAGCAGAGACCAAGTAAAAAACATCTGCAAAACCTGTGCACTCTGTTGCTGTCTTTGGAACTACTAGATTTAGTTGCTGGTTGCCTTCTCTCCTCATCCCGTTTGTCCTGAATGTGTTTAAGCAAATGACAATGTTCCTTAGCAGAATGTCAGCAATGTATGAGAAGAAAAAAATAAAAAGGAAGAAAGCAAGAAAATAAATAAGCTCTCTGAAATTCCTAAGCAATTCAGTGCATTGACACCCCCCCCCCCAAAAAAAAAAGGTATGAATACACAGCTGTTCTTAGAACTGAAGAAACTTGGCTTAAGGGGGAAGCCAAAATGTATGATATTAGAAACCAGAAGTGTGTCTTTCTGAACTTTCAGGAAATTAAAGGACTCTGCTCTCAGCAGCTTCCCTGTCAGGTCTGGTACTCAAGATTCTGATTTCATTTCCTCCCCTGCTCCCCCCACCCCAAAAGGAACAATCCTCCAGCTGTAATTAGTGACCAGCTTTTAGCAACAAAAGCCAAACTTTATGCATTTTCTTTCGAGGCTTAATATCTCTACCAATATGCACTCAGGTCTGTCACGTTTGTCGATACATGGTGCTGAAGTGAAATTAGGCAGAAAATAGCTGTTAAAGTGAATTGTCTTGTCATCGGCCCTGCTCGTCTCTGGTGTGTTTTCAGAGGCCCTTGATGCCGGCAATGGTAGAAGAAGGAAAGCTGAATTCTCTCCTCTCCCGGGAAAAACACATTTTTTTGCGAAGTTCCCCTTTGCTTAGGTAATATGTCTGGAAAGAAGTCGTTATGATTAGCGGTAGCTGGCTGTCTGGACATAGCCTTAAGCTAAAACGTGTACGGCTTACTAAATAGTCTTTGGACATGGGAAAGCTGCAGGAGGAGGGAAGGGGACTGCTTGTTTAGGCATGCTGAACCCTCCGACCGGGAGCGGGAGGTCGGGGAACGGCAGTGAAAGCGGCAATTGCAAGGCGCTGGCGGAAAGAGGTTTAACAACTAGCAGTTAAAAAAAAAAAAAAAAAAAAAAAAAGGAAGAAACCAGGCAAGCAAAGCGCCGCTTCGCCGCGGCTCCCCGCGGGAGGGCGTGGGCCGGGAGAGCGAAGGGCGCGGCCGCGGGGAGCCGCCGCCGCCGCCTCAGCACCACGGACAGCGGCGCGCCCCGACGGCGCGGCCCGGCCCGGCCCGGCCCGGCCCGGCCCGCGGCTGCCGGCGGTGGCGGGCGCTGCCCGGCGGCGGCAAGGGCTCGATCCCGGGGCCGGCGCCTGGCCGGCCTGCTTGCCGACACTGCAGCCACCGAGAGCATCGCGGCAAATGGGAATTTCCCACCCCACCCCCCTTCCCTCCCTCCGGGAAAAAATCGCGGTAAGGTATGTGATGTCGCTGTGGGCTTGGCTGTCGCGAAAGCGTTTCAGACAAATGGTTCCTGGCTGCAGGTGTTCATGTGCGAAACTGTACGCTCACACGGGTACGTGTGTGTGACTCTGTGTGCCTGTGACTCTCTGTGTGTGTGACTCTGTGTCTGTGTCTGTGCGTTACTGCACCCCTGGGGACTCCACGGGTCATTTTTACAGCGCAAGCTTCTGTTTGTTCCCATTACTTCAACAAATAAATGGTAATAGGCGTGAAAGCTTCAGATCAAGTCTTCAGACAGACACTTCCTGGTACAAAAAATACCCACATGGACCCTGCACTTCAGTATAGGTGCGTGATTGCTTTACCTCCTCTTCTCTGAGCCTTTGTGTGGTCATAAGATACGGATATTGTATAAAACTACAGTAGTATGAACACTGCAACTGAGACTGCTATATTCTTCTCTATTCTATTACATAGCAATGTCTGAATATTAATAAACACTATTTTTCAAAAAGAGGTTAGCATTTGGATGGGGAGAGGACAGAGGTTGTTTCATTTTTTCCAGTTGAGACTAAAAAGGTATCTTAAAACGCAGTTCCGCACAAGGTAACAACAACTGCTCAGATTTTCTACAGACAACTGTGGAACCTTAGTCCAGATAAATGTAATACCTGAAAGAAGCTGTCTATTTATTCAAATTATTGTATATCTTTGCTTGTTTCCAACTGTGACCAGGCAAAGGCGGATTTCTGCTGCACCAGAGCTTAGGTAGCTTCTTTTATTGAGGATTTGTATTTCCAGTAGTGTGTAATGCACGTTTAATTGTAAAATAATAAGACTTCATCACCTGCCAGTCAATTGCTGCCATCAACCTCTTTTGTGGTTGGATCGAACGCTTGCACAACAGACGAAGTGACAGCATCAGGGCACAGTGACAAAGCTGTAGATTGCACCAAAAGAAGACCGAGGCCCAGAGAGACACTGCAGCTACAGGAACAGCTGTCTTATCAGCACATTGCAGAGATGGAGATGGCTCAAGAGGTCCTCAACAGATAATGACTTGAATAGGTTTGCAATGCGCCAAACTTCACGCTTGATAAGACCAGCCCAGTGTAGAGAGCAGCAGAGATCCAGCTCTATTCTATTTTATCTGTGCTGTAAATTAAGAAATTGAAATTCAGGTGGCACAGCCAGCATGTTGCTGATAATCCAGCGAAGTAAACTGTCATTAGGATGTTTTCAGCAAAGAGAAATAGGTTTCTCTTACTTGATGCTGGTTTAATAATAACACCTTAACATCCCCATCCCAAATCGGCGTCCCAGCGGTACCTGAACTGGGGTGGGGGTTACTCGTTGGTTTCACTGTTGTGACATGTCTTTGAGTCCTGGAACAAACTGTCCGTTTGGCTGTCAAGTTCTTTACAAAGGACAAAACACTTCCACTTTGAAACTGCAGTAGCTTATTTTCAATTCCCCATTTCCTCTGCAGGAGAAGGAACTGCACTGTGATTTTTAATAAACAACAGTCAAGCTCACATTAAAGCACACAAGCTCAATTCTGTAACAGACAATAGAAGCATGTGTTTGTGAGCACAGATAAATAAAAAGTAATTGCTGATGTGAGAAGGATCTATAATGACCTTTGGAATTATTCACCTGACAAAACATAAGACACACGAAGACATTTTATAGGAGCAGAAAATCCTGTTTAAAACTGTGGGTTTTGATTCACTAATGGCATCAGATTAGAATACAGTAGCTCCACCTTTTTTACCAGCAGAAATACTTTGTTTAGTCTTGAGTTCAGCTTACCCTTGATCTGGGTTTTTTTTGAAGAAAGCTTTGTGGAAAATGCAATTGAAAGGAATGTAGATGGAGCATGTAACCTAAGGTCACAGAGCATTCTTTTGTAAAGAAGGGTTGGCTGCATTCACTTAACTCCTTGTGATTGATTCGTGAAGAGCTGGACTAAGTGTATGGGCTTGTAAGCCATTATGTTATCTAATTTTGGCCATTAAGGGTAACCTTCCATCTTCTTTGGGTAATAATTTAAGACAAGGTTAACTTTATTTCTTAACAAAAGACAAGTTGCTAGGTACTTGTGCCAAGAGGAACTTGAAACCTGAACAGAAACATAAAGATTTACCACTCAGACTTGTTAAATGGAGGGCAGAGACGTGAGACCAGTTCTATCCTCCTGATAATCTAACCACATATATTTGGCCCTAGCCTGTCACTTAAACATATCTGACAGCAGGAGCTATGAACGAAGAAGAGGAAGAGGAGTAATAAGGACCCAGAAGATGACGCATTTCTTTCCTGTTTTAAGACAGTAAGCTTTCTCAGAGTCAAGACAAAAGGCAGAAGCAGGTGGGGTGGGAAGGGAGGCGTCTTTGGCACATGCACTTTGTTGGAAACACCTCTTTGCTTGTCCCTGAAATTTGGGGGCCTTTCTAATGGTGTGGCAGAGAGTAAAACAACAAGATGACTGGGAGAGAGGAGAAGACAGATGTGGATAAGGTCAAATTTGTTTAGCAACTTAGGAGGACTGTACGATTTTAACACATGCAAATTAGTGCAAAGTGGCTATTCCAAAAGCAGGAAAACACTTGTTTTTTAAGATGCATTTAAGTAGTTCACAAGTAGGTAGGTAGTTCAATGAAGGTCACAAGTCAGAGACCTCAACTATAAGGATTTGCCCTTGACCCTTCTCATTTGCGGGGAATATGTAACCAGAGCCTGAAGTGATTGACACCCTTGCCAGTGAAGCACTGTGTAGATGTGAGGAGAAATAACCTTGTGTAAAAGAGACAATCAAAAGCAAAAATGTAATCAATACTTTTAATGCTGTTTGTTACCCAAAAATAACAAGTATTTTTAAGTTCTCCAGTGAATCATCCCACATACTGTCAATTCAGTTAGATTAGACTTCCACCATAACAATAAGTTTCTCCAGGAAAGAGATGTATGGTTATAAACTTACTGTAATTAGTATATCCACTCACGGTATTAAAGCTATAGGAGTATTGACTTAAAAGATGGATTTTACTTTTTCAAAAGCCTGTATTTGTTTTCATTTGTTGAGGGAAACGCACGTATTACACAAAGATAGCTTTATTAGTGTGCCAGCGTATTTCCTGCTGACAGCATAGTGGAGCAAAATAGTGGCTGTTGCTACTAGTATTTTGTTGAAAAAGTCCTTATAAATTCCAGAGTGTTTGTATAATATGTAATTAGATCATTTTCAGATAATCAGATCACATGCGTAGTAGATGGATTTTTTTTTTTGACCTTGTAAAGCTATTCTTTAAATACATTCCACATTATTTTAAGTATCAACTTGAACCTTTTGTTTTATTCAATTAAGATAATAAGAATCCAGCTGGCAATTACAATTCAGTAGGGGTACACATGGTGTTCTGTTCTAACGTGTGAGGGTAGGAGTTTAGAAGCTGTATGAAAGTAGTATATTTTCCTTCTCCTCCAAATAAAATTTGTCTTTTTTGAACATGCACCTACTATAAGTGCTCAGTGGTGGGGAGTGGATGACTATCCATACACTCTTGAGAAGAGATATTAAAAATGCTTTTTCTTAGCATTATGTTAAAGGCAGTTACCTCCTTTTTCGTATGTACCCCTTCATGCTTGTCACATAACTTCACCCAGTTCTTCAAACTTTTCTGTTACTTTTATATGTCACATATGTTACAATTCTTTTATAAGGAAGTGGCTCAATATTCAAAAGCAGTAGAATTAGACTTTGCTGCTTACTCCTTGCAATTACTAGCTATGAAGATCAAATCTCACTTCCAAAAAGCACTTCCCTTATCTTACTTACACTGATCATCAAGATTTTACTTCGAAGGGTCAGGCTAAATATTATTCAAGTAACTACTTTTTCTTCCTTTTAATGTCAAAATTACTCACTTGTGGATAACTTAGTGGTCTACCATTGGTGCTGGCCTACTTTTCTTGTCTTTAAATGCTGGAGGTTTTGTTTCTGCTGCTTATACAACTCAGTTTTTTGCATCAGAAGTATTATGCATAGCTCTGTACTACTTTGATTCTGCTGGAAATGAGTTATCAGCAAAATCCAGACCGTAAATGATCATGTAGCTGCAAATATCTAAAAGGTTATTCAAACTAATAGTAACGTACTGCACTGTAATATGATTTAGTGGAATAAAATATGTGATAAAATACATCAAATGATTCTGATGATGTCATGGACATTTACTCATTGCTGAAAGTTCTGCTGTATATCTGGTCATTAGATAATACATATACACACTGCAGAATGGGTTTAAAGGTATTATATTCTTTCCTTTTTTAAAATAGAGATTCAGGAAAAGGGGGACTACTCAGTCTTATTTCTGCTTCTTAATTCAAAAGAAGCCCCCAAAATTACAACAGTAAGAAACATAGATCTGCCAGGAACAAATTGTTGGGCAAATCCTATTTTCTTCTATAATCATAGCATGTTGCATAAGACAGAGAAGTAATATGCGTTGATTTTTGAAAGTTCGTTGCCAACCTGCGTTGCATTCTCATGGGATAAAAAAGAAGCATTGTGTTAATTAAATTACTGTAAAAAGCGTATACAAAAATATAGCTGGAGAATACTTAGTGATAGTTCATTGCCAAATGAATGGCTGTATAAAATAAGGACCTACTGGAGTATATCTTTTGAGGTCAAGATAGTATTTCTGTCCATGTTTTGGAAGATGGAACATAGTGCACAGTTGTGAAAACTGTGGACTGCAGCAAGCAGAATGGTTATAAACATTTGGTGGTTAAGTGCTGCATACAAAATGATCTTTTCAGAACAGAGAGACTTACAGTAAGATGAAGCTCAATAAGGATAAGTGGCAAGTGATTGTGCTTTTTAGAAATGTAAGATCATAATCAAATGTGCAAAAAAACCCCAGAGAATAACAGCAGTACTGAAGAAGAGGTTGTAGGATACTACTGCATCACACTAAAAGAGTCGTGGGAATATGATGTTGCAAGAAAGAGATATCACTCTGAGATGTATAAACAAGAGCGTGACTTGAAAAGACATACATGAATATGTTTCATATTTGACTTTGATGAGCCGAAAACAGAATGCTGTATCCAGTCTTTCCATGTTTTAAGAAAATTGGAGAAAGCCCACAAAAGGGTGTTTAAAGTAAAAGTTTTAGAAAACACGACCTATGAATATATTTTCAGAGAAAAATTGTTTAGAAACAGGAACAGAAACAAAGGATATATGAAATTACTTTTAGAAGTGATCATTATTGGCAGACTATGGTCAAATAGTCTTCATGTGCATTATAAGTTAGCAAAAAAATTAAAATGGCTTAATTAACAACACATACAATCTAGATTAACAACTGGAAAACATTCTCTAAGAGTAGTTAAGTACTGGACCACATTACTTAAGCAAGTTGCTGAGATTCAAAGTCAGATACATACTTTATGTTTCCTCAGAGAATTAGGACAGATTATTTGATCTTTTCAAGCTCCACAGGGATTTACACTTCTGACTGATAACACTCCCCACCACCAAAATGTCTGAACATCTGAACAGTGCTTTTCCCTTTTTGTCTTTTATAATCAGTTGAATGCCTGAGTAAAAAAAAAAAAAGAAACACAACACAAAAAACCCCCAAGAAATAAATAGATCTGATAGGCTGAGTAAAAAAAGCTGTAAAGTACTAAATAAGTTCTCCACACATTTTTTCTCTTTTGTCAATAAGCACTGAAACCAAGCAAACACAAATCTGATGAACAAAGCTATTTGCATTCTAGCATTTTTTCCAGATGAATTCAAAGACTGATTGTTTTTTTGATCTCCCAGACCTCTATCTTCAAAGTACCTTTCAGCGTTTGGCTGTTGATTTTTAATTTGCCTTTTTTTGGTCCACTTGAGACATGAGAATCCAGAATTAAGCTAGCTGCAGACAATCTGTATTCTGAAAAATCATGTGTCCTTTCGTAATTCCCATTTCGGCACTTAAAAATGGTGACATGTTAACTTACTAATCAAAACTTTGGGCTAAAAACCACTGTATCAGTAGCATAAATGCACATACCTACCAAATTCCATCTCTATGTCGGAAGGAAATATTTCTACATTTTAGACATCATTATCAGACACGATCAACAATGCTAGGGATTCACCTGTAATCTGTAGAAAGTGAAACTACAATGAGAGATCTGCTTTTTACCTTCAAATAACAAAATCGTGAAATATATGTGATTAAGGGCCGGGATTCAATTTTCATGGTCTAGAAATAGGTCCTAATGATGGGAACTGGTTTTCAACGGTACTTTCTTGATAGTGCAAAACTCTACCAGATTTTTCTCCCAAATGTTTCCGCAATCATACTTAGGTTATTTTCTTCATCCTTTACGGGAAATGGAAGATACCTTATGAGACGTAAAGCTGATTTAAATCATGTGATATTTAACACAAAACAGAAAGTGAAGTCACGTCATGTGTCAAGAAGCTGTGAAACATCTGTCTTGCTACTCAAATTTGCATTCCACACCTAAGACCTGCCTTCCCCTTCAGGTCACCTTTAACCGTACAGAACTTAACTTCCTTTTTTCTTTTTTTTTTTTTTTTTTTTTTTTAATGTGTTGACAGGGAAAAAAGGGAGAGAATTAGCATTACAGGATATTGCCTTTTAGATTCTGAAAACATATTGCTCCTTCCCAAAGACATAAGGTGAGATTCACATTTCCAATGTGCATGAAAGAGGATATAAGCAACAAAAACAATTAAGCCACAATTATTAAAAATCCTGTAAAAAGGCTTACTTAGGCTTTCCATGCACAGTCCTTTTCCACTTTTTCCCCACATCGCAAATCTTGAAATTGACAAGATTTATACCAGATGTATTTATTCTAGCTAGCACTTAATCAGTGCTCCTAGCTGCTACAGTAAGACAAAAGGTAAATATCAGGTTACTCTCCAAATAATTATTTAATACTTGTTGGCTACAGTTCCTCCTTAATCATCGTAAAACATCCCTATAACTGTCATGGAGCATTCAGAACAAGAGTATAATAATTGAACTGTGAAAGTTACATCCATCTTCTCACTTTATACCACTCAGATGTGTGATATTTATTTGCCTTTAAATGGGATCTTATTGGCTCTCCTAGTCTTTATGTATTCAGATCCCCGTTTCTTTAGCATTTTCAAAAAGGCTAATACATTCTTGTATTTTTCTATTTTGACTGGGTGGTTCAAGTCTGAAAAGCCTACTATGCAATAACTATGCAAATGAGCATTTTGTGTCATGAAAATACATTGTGTAATGTGGTGTTCAGGCAGTCACTTATTCTGCAGCATTTTCTGTTTGGAATAATTGTGTTTTCTGTGGGAGACTTAGACAGAGGGATGAAGTATTTATAGCTTGTATCTATGTAGAGTCACCATAGTTTTGATATAATGAACATCTTACGAGAATCAGTACTTAAATGCATACTTTGATGAAGATGGTTTATTAGCGTGCTGCCCACTTCCACAACATGGGATAAAAAGGCTATTAAAGTCACAAGCAGAAGAGTTTCTCATTACAGCCTGTTATACAGCATCACCCCCTACTTTGCCATAACTTGGTGCTAACTTGTGGCAATGCTGCGTCACCCAGTGTCTGGAAGGCGTGGGCAGAAAACAAGCAATACCACCAACTGGATGGGCTATGAGTGTGAGGTCTTGCAATGTCTTCTCTATAGAGAGAAAATCAAGGTATTCAAGAACAAGAAAATAAATGAGTGAAGAAAGTATTTTGGGCTGTAGGTATTTGAGTTGGAAGAGACTGCCTTGTTTACACACAAGAGAGAACTCAGCAAGAAACAGAGACTCTGGACATGTAAGGAGCCACATAACAAAATAAAAAAAGAGAGCTGTTACCCCGGTTAAGCTTGGGGTGGAACTGATTTACACCAGGGAGGTGCAGAAGTGTAGACTGAATTCAGAATAGAACTTTTTCATTCCTTAGAACCGAAATCTTCCCCTGGAACTTCATCCCCAAACTAATAAAAGAGGGAGAGGAGGCTCAGCCCTTCTTGCATCTCCAGAGCACATGAAAATAATTAATCAAGTTCTGCTGTTTGGAGACATCTTCTAACATCTCCCATCAGTCCACAGTGCTATGGCTTTCCTGGTTCTTGATAATATTGAGACAAGGAGAAATGTGGTTATTTGAAATAAGAAAGCTGGGGTTAGTCTACACAACTGCTGCTTCTCTGACTTTCCCTCCTATCTATTCCCTCCCCCAACTCAACATTGTGAAGTCCTGATTCAGCCATACCCAAGTATTGTCTTGAGTAGTCAAAATGCTTTGCACAAAAAGAAGAGATAACTACAGGATTTTATGCTTTTCTATTTTTCCTTAAAAACAAAGATACAAACCCAGAAAATGTTTGCATATTCCCAATAAGTGGACAGAATGTTTTCTTTCTTGCTTATAAGTTTTGCTGCTGTTGTGGAGAATGACATCTGCAATTTCTATTTGCATAAGGCTTAGGGGTAGTGTTGTAGAGCTGTAACACTGCAGAAACTTCAACACATACTTTGCCCTCCTTGTTATGCTAATCTTACTGAGATAAATGGAAATATTTATAGTGTGTGAAGTCAAATGTGCATCTATTTAACTGCCAAGAACTCGTATTACTTAACACTATACATGTATCATTTTGCATGAGATAATTTTTGTACTGTATGTAGAAGCTCAAATGGAATAACAACGTACACCAAAAGCACCACCTCCTTCATTTCGCAGTTTCACATGAGAAATAAAATATTATTGTTGCTTTAGGAACTGCTTTAGTAATCATAAGTCAAATGTCTTAATGTAAATTGTAATAAAGATGTTTTTGAATTGTTTGAGTAGCAACAGACATTTTCATGAATTATTCTGACATTATGTACTGTGAAAGATCTCTTTTTATTCTTACTATGCTTCCCTTAGGTTTCAGAGGAAAGAAGAATCCTTTCTATACTTACATTGTTTAACTCCTATTGTACCAGTAATTTTCAGTTAAGCCTTTTCTTTTTTCTTGCCTTAGTTTTATTACCATTATGTATACTAGATTTTAATTTTTTGTTGGTTTTTTTTTTTTTACAATTCATAGAACTCTGCAAAAAAGACTTGAGAATAAAGATACCATATTGTTAAAATAAACCCTCCTCAACAATGTATATAGTCTATTTACATTCATAGCTGTAAGTACTGAGGCATCATCTTCATCAATGTCTTTGTAACATCAGAGCTAATTTATTAGTGTTTACTGGTTCTGTAAGAGTACTTTCTAATTCTGCAAATTTCAGCTCTAAATTAAACAAGGCAATCACACAGAAGCAGACAATGTAGGGTTAACATCAGGTATCTACCATGAATAAAGCAAAACCTGAAAACTAATAAAAAGAAAGCCAAATACAAACTATAGTTGTTTTCCATTTTAATGAGGTACTCGTAATGTGGAAAATCATATTTTGCAATTCATTACAAAATATTCTACTTTTGCACAGTTTTCTTCCAGTGCTTATTTTGCATATATTTTCAACACCTTCCATGTTAATTTGGCTTAAGATGCTTATTCTGAATGATAATGTAACAAGAAGTAAATGTAAGCAAGTAATTACAGAAGCTGCATAAATACTTCTCCAGCTGTAGAATCTAAGAGCAGTTTGTTGCTAAAAGTATGTAGTGAGGACAGTTTGTAATGAGGACTATGAAGTACCATTTGCCATTGTGAAAATGCACTGTCTACAAAGAGTTTGGTCTGAGAGTGATATGGCAGAATGCACACTGTTATGCTATAAACTCACTAGTGCAGAAGCACATCTTGAATAGTTTAGGAAGCAGATATGCAATCAAGCTACCTTAGAAAAGGTAATAAATTTAGAACTTAGATAAAGTGGTTCATTTAATAAACCACTTATAAAAAGAATCGATACAAAATTCTCTTTCTACGGTCTGCTTTCCTAAAGCTACGTCCCGCTTCCTTCTTTGTTAAGTGCATGACATTTTGCAAATACAAATTTGCATTCCCAGCAATGGGAAAACTGAGTCGTAAACATATTTAGAGTTTGATTTAATATAAATTCATATGAGATGAGAGAGGATGGAAAGCAAAGCAAAGAAGTAAAACTCTGAGATAGGATTCACAGCTCAGGATTTCCTGACCCCTGTTGCTCTGGGCTGAGCTCTGATTTTTAGGCAGCAGTGACATGATGAATCATTTCTTGATAATGAATGAAAAGTAGGTGATAGCTCTGATAAACTCTTACATTAGCTGCTTTTATCATCAGTCACCTATTCTTTACTTCCTTTATGGATAGGACTGATCTCAGTGTCATCATTCTCCTTTCAGCAAGCGATTTCATTTTCCTGAGCAGCTGCACAAGGAAGAGCGCTGCTGCAGCCTCCGGCATCCTCCTGCCCCAGTGGAGCGAGGGAGGCAGGAAAACGCAGCTTGGTTTGGACAAAACTGAGGAACTTGTGCTGAAACAAGGGAAATGGAGAAGAATGTAGATGCAGTATCAAGCCTTTGGAGGAAGTAAATGTTTTTATCTGAAAGCAGTTTTCAAAAGGAAAAGCACCTCTGCTATCGCTCAGCCATACTGCTACTGTAAAACCTAATCCAGGTCTGCCTGTGACAGGGGCACAACGATCTTTCCTCCCACGAGCAGACCTTGCCTGCTGTGGCTCCTGCATTACACAGGAGACTCGACTTGGTAGTAAGGGACACTCTAGCTGGAGGTGAAACTGACTCAAAACTGTTCGTGGTACTGCATACAGCTGCTTGGGAATTGAGCAAGCCGTGTTCCTGGCAGCCTGCTACCTGTGCTCTGGGATTTGCACCGTCTGTCTTTTGGTCTCAAAGAGGTGTTGAGCATACTGCTGATACTTACAAGGCCTCGTTAGTTTACAACAGTGAGTACCTGACTCCCAATGCTGTACCAACAACACTGCGACCAGTGGATGTTTCAGCTCTGTTTGCTCTATTTGAAACAGACCTTTTTTTTTTTCTCCAGTCTGTAGGCCGTGCAATTTTTCTCTCAGCTTACACTGCTATAGCCAAAACTCAGTAACATTCTGGACAAGCTAGAAAGACACAAGCTGACAGAAGTTTTGCTTCTATAATTGATGGAAAGGAGTTTCTGATGGTTGGCCAGGTTTAACCTCTGGTCTCAGATAGGTATTTAAATTTAAGAAATAAAACTCCACATTCATCCCCTTTTGAATTCCTACTTTTTTCCTGGTCACCTCTTTGGCGTAAACGTGTCATGTAGGAGACTAAAGCTGTGAAAGATTCTTGCTTTCTTTGATGAAAGAACCAGGTTTTCAGACAGCTGCTGCAGTCTGTCTTTGAAGAAGAAACTGTTGATGGTACTGTTTTTTTACAGGTCCCCTTGAGTCATAAGCCGTGATTTATACAAAAACGTTGCACTGATTGCCAGCATGAAGAAAGCAGCAGAGGACAAATGGCAACACATATGGTCCGACTTCTTCCTGTAAATTGCAGGAGCCTCACTTCAGAGAACAGGTAGAAAAAACTAAAATATTTGCATTTGTAAGATAAGGAAAACATTAGAAGATACCTGCAGAATTTCGAACGTGTGAGTTTTTTAACTACTTACGTGAACTAAAGAACTGGCTACATATTTCTAGGTCTTGAGAAACCTTTGTGCCTTTTTACTACTGTTTATGCCAGTGTTCGTGGACTGCCAGACACTGCAGCATCTTGGTGCAATTCACAGGGACCTGTTCCTCTCCGACATTGATCTTCACTGCAAAATTTCTCCATTAATATTCTTCAAATGGAATTAAACTGATATTTATTACCGAAACAAATTCTGGAGTAACCTTCCGGTCTAGCCCAGCTCATTGCAAACATCACTAGGCCTGACATATATGAAGAGTGAACCTATGATCAAAGCTTGTATCATTTGCCTATTTATTATCTTCTTTAGTCTCTACGTTTGTGCCTGCTCTAACCTCCTTTCCTCCTCTCCCATGTTTCTGCTTACTCTGATTTCTCATTTCTTGCAGAGAGGTCAGACCAGCAGATGCCTTGCAAAATAGCTGTCAATCTACTTTACGTTTTGTCCTCCAGAAGCGGCCCCAACTACAGCAGAGACCTCAGTATCTTCTGCTGTCTCTGGCCTTTAGCATTGTATTTCAAGCTGACATGAAGGGTCTGGTCTCCCAGTTGGCAACCCTATGTACTGGCTACATTTTAGTGTTTGAAAGGAAAAAACCTCCCCGCTTTAACACCTCCTGTTATCTCAGTGAAGTGATGTTTAAATAACTGAACTGGCTTCAGTGAACTGTAGTTGCCATTTTCCTGCTTCTTAGTGAGATAAAATGGAGATAATTATGAAGTGGATAAGCAGGTTTAATGAAAGACAGTTTCTTTTGGTATATTCCTGAAGCAGCAATCATCATCTGTTTGGCTTTTGAAGAGCAACAATTATAATCACTTAAAATCCCAAGGGGAACAAAAATAGAACTTAGATTAGCATATAAAATATACAGCTGGATTGGGCAAGCCTATAAAAATCTGGGAAAATCATTCTAATTTGAAAGCTATTCAAAATCACAAGCAAAATGAGTTCAAGAGTATTTTACATGTTTCTTCCTTTCTCTTGCTTTTCAAAGTAGTAACATAACAACATTTATAGGATTTTCCTAAAACATGGAAATGAAAACCCAATGCCAAGAAAGAGACTAAGCAAAAGTATGCTAAAGGTGTATTTTCAAAATAATAGCTAAACTTAGGTATTGTAACACCATCTTTAGCAGGTATTAATGTCCCAAAGCTCTGACATAACTGTATTGCAAAGTCATCATGCAGACCTGAAAAATAAAAATATTGCCAAGACAGAGAGTTACACATTTCAGCTTTATCAGACAACTGAGCAATGATAATACCTATAGGAAACTAACAACAGACAATAAAATAAGTTGCGAACACTGACACTACCTATGTAGCATTAAAAAATCGAAGCTTTCCGTGATCACTTTAGATGGTCATTTTTATAGCTAACACAAGTTCAGCAATGAGTAAAGAAAATTGTTTTCCTTACACTGCAATGTCCACATTTCGAACTGTTACCTAACAAATTAAGCTTCTGGAAATAAACTTTCATTTCAGTAAACTGTGAACTCAAAGAAGGAATTACTTTTTTTAATACTACTGAATATGTAGTCCTTTTAGTAATTTTTACTTGAAATACTAGGTCTACTTATTCTCAGTTAAGGCTAAATAAGACAGGAAGAGATTCCAAAAACACCAACTCCTTCCAAAATTTTTTTGTGGACAAGAACATGAGGAATTTGGATTGCTTACTATTTATAATACCAAAAAAGTGCAAGCATATATTCTAGTATATTAAACATCTCCTAAAAAGACAGTGTCTTGCAAACTCCGGTTTATACAGTAGGGTCCGATTTTCGTGCCTAAAGTTCTCTAGTATAAAATACATTGTTTGCCTTTGGTTAGAATATACTACATGCCTAGAGTCTTTGATACCAAACCCAAGCAGGTCTTGAAGGCATAACTGTTATTTTCACAAGGAGACCTCTGAAATAATAATTCAAAAAATCAAAGCTGAAGATTGCCAGATTTAGCTTCTACTACATTGTACACAAAAATATTTAAAGATGACCTGTGAAACTCCTGAATAAATTTTATTTTTCTGCATTGCTCAGCTCTGTGATGAGCATCTTCAAGCAAATGTCTGCCTTTCCCCCCTCCTCCACTACGATTTTCCATTTTCTTCCTTTCATCGTCAATCTCAATTTCAAATAATTTTTATTGTTCTGTTATCCTCAAATAGACACTTGGTTTTATATGTGTTACTGTGATTGAGTAAGCATTTCTTCAGAAGCCTGAACTTCCTGAATGCTGTGTTAAGGCCAAAAATTACAGTGCACTTACTCATCCTCTTTCTTGCTTTAAGGTAATATCAGAGAAGGCCCAGCAGGTCCTTTTGACAGTCTTCCCAAGCCATCTGTTTCATATTCTGCATGCTTTGAACAACATAGTGTACCATGGGATGTAAAAAAACATCACAGCACATTCAGCTTAATGTGCAATCCAATGGTCACTTTTTAAAGAAATCATAACTGAAGGTGGGACACCAGTCAGGGAACTGGTTTTGCTCTTGTTTCTCCCCACCCTCCCCCCCCCCCAAAAAACTGGCCCTATAATTTTTTTTTTTTTTGCCTTGGTTTATATACATTTTTTAAATGTTATCTTTCAATACATATATTAAAACATTTTACAGCATCTGGATTTAGTATTCCAGCCTGCTTTAATCAACATTTCATAACTAGAGAGACAAAATGAACTCAACAGGCATTAAGATCTTCATATAGCTCAGAAGAATCAAAACTTTGACTTATTGGTAAATATTGGCTAAAACTAAGCCTCCTGTACTCCCTGGGCCTCAATGCCCACTCCTGCCACTCTGTTCAAAAATTCCCACTTCTGCAGATTGTCTGAATGGTCAGTAGGTCTACAGGAACAAGAAAGTATGAAGTCATGCCTAGAGGGAATAACCAGCTTTCCTTCAGACCATGCTGACCCCAGCAGCTAAGACACAATGTAGAAAAAGTAGTCACTGAAGCTGGAAATACTTTATTCACATTAAACTGTGCTGCTGGAGGGAAAAAAAAAAGTGTATTAAATTGGAAGATTTGTAGATTTGTCCCTATGCTGAGGCTGTATGTGGCCATACCTCTTGACATTGTTAATGACAGTAAGTATTCAGACCTTACACTTAAAAAAATAAAAAAAGAGTTCTCAGAAATGTGCTAATTTTGCGTTTCTGTGGCCATAGATGACTGCGTAAATTTCATTTCTGGGAAAGAAATGTGTCTTAACTCCCAGACTGAACATAAGGATCAGCTGAACAGGGGAAGGGAGTCTCCTCCTCAAAACCCTGAGAAAAGCATAGGGACCAACATCACAACACTACCAAAAGACTGAGCAATACCTTGTGCATTTCACAGAAACAACCTGTCTAGTCATAAAAACCACTTACTGTCCACTCAGTTGAATAACACCCTGGTCATGCTAACCCTGATTTTTATACCTGTAATTTCTAACAAATACAGCTCTATTTCTGCTAAGGTAGACTAGGCTGACATTTTTGTCACCGGGTCACCAAAAAACACCCAGGGCAAGCAACACAACTTGTGAAGCCAACTTTCAAGAAAAACACAGCTTTGATGAATGACACTCTCTGCTGCCTAAATGGTTCAGTTTCAATACAGATTCTTCTTCCCAGATAGTTGTGTACATTTTATTCTAATGCCAGAGGTCTCTGAAGGCCTGAAATCTGAAGTACTGATCTTAATATCACCAATACATAAAAAAGCAAAAGTTTGTTTTAAGCATTGAGGCTTTAAAAGACTTAGTGACTTAAAGGATAATTCCTAAAGTATGTATTTTAATGTGTTTTGCACTTCTGTGATGCTTAAAAAAATGTAATTCTAAGGACTAGGCAAAATTACAAATGTTTAGTTCTCTGTAATATGAGGCATGTGTAACCATGCAAGTATATCTGCCAATACCCTGTTAGAAATATAGAATGTAAGCAGATTCAGGACGCCTAACAGCATTGTTGGGAGCATCAAAGATATATGCATTTCTCGAAGAGCATTTCTAAAGTTTTGTTGACTTACAGGCATGAAGAATTATTTGCAGTATTTGGGTCAACAGCTTTCCTTACATGAATTATCAAACATTCAAGTTAGGAAAGTTAACTGGCTATAATAATATTTGTCCAAAAAGACCCAGATAGCTTGTAAACAAAGCAGTGTGACTTTTTCATTTTTCCACACATAAAATCTTAGAAGGCAGAAGCCTTTAGCATGCAATTAACTAGGCTTAAAATTTGTAAGGTGCTGCAGTGACTTCCTGAATCAGGCTGAGATCATTCTTAAATGTTTCTCACACTTCTGACTAATAGACATCTGCATTATTTGAAGATGGAAACCCTGCAACAACTGAGATCTTATTTTTCCATGACTTACAATCTGTTCTGTAAAAATGGGCAAAGGAGTCTCATTTAGAACTTTGATTCCCCAAAATTAAAACTCTCTTCTGAGGAGAAGAATCATTACTGAAAATTAGTAGTTGAACCAGTAAGTAGTTCGATATGAAATCATGCTTTGATTATCCATTAGTCTGCAAAACATAAACTTGAAAAGTATCACAAATCAAGACCTAATAAAGTCACACAAATACTTTGGCAGATATGAAAGCATTTGAACTGTGCTTATTTGAACATCTTTCTGTACAATAATTTTACAGTAATAACCCTTCAAGATAAAACAAATGACCAATTATATTAAGGTGCTAAAACAAGAGGTGCTTTCTACCTTGTTTTGTAAGTGTCTCAAGTATAAAACTATTTCTCTAATTAACTTTCTTCTTCTAACAGAATAAATATCCCGTGCCTTCTGTGCATTTTGGCACTTTATATCTAGGAACGGACAGGGACTTTCACACCTTTTAGTTGGTTTCATAAGGAAACAATCTCAAAGCATTATTTAGAAACTCATGAGGAGGCAGAAGAGGGTGCCCAGGAAGCTCCAGACAATCACTTTTACTCTAAATTTTCAAGAAAATCTTTATTATTTGATGCAGTTCAGGTACTTTTGGTGTTGCCCTTCAATTTGAATTCTCATTTTTCACACTAAGGTTGGACTTCGAAGTAAGAAAACATGATACTCATATGGATCAGAAAAATTTCAATTCATTTCCTACTCATCTGCTGTAAGGTGTGTACATGGGTTTCCCACTCCACCCCTTGTGATTTCACACAGAAGTCTCTGTGTATATTTTGCTCACAGTCACTGCTCTAACTTTCAGTAACACTTCCATCAGAAAATCCATCCATATATTCTTCAGGAAGGTAACATACACAATGTGTTTGCATGAGCACACAGACTTTTTTCCTAGGTATTTCTAATCACAGAGGAACATAAAGCCTTTCCTCTACTGTCATCTATCCAGACTACTAAATTCTTAGCCACTGTCAAGAAAGATAACTCTATCAAATCTTGCATCCCCAAATCTTCCAGTTTTCTTGGTTGTCAAAGCCTTTTATCAGCAGTTTGGGTTAAATAGTTTGGGATCTATTGCATTCTTAGCTTTTTAATTTTTTTTTTTTTTAATGTCCAGTGTCACTAATGCATAACCTATGATACCTCCACAACCAGACGCAGGTGAGGGTAAATGAAGGTACCCTCTGTACCACCACAGGGCGGCAGGACGGGCGGGCTCCAGGCAAGGAGCACGAAAGGGCTGCGTAACAGGTGGGTGGTTGCTGGCACTGAGGCCGAGGGCATCTTTTTGAGAGGCGATGAGAAAACTGACTGATGGGCACAGGTAAATCTCTCTGCTCCCCACTCATGACGTTAATGGCATTTGTGGAGAATATCTGCAAGAAAAACAAGTTCCCTTCTAGTTAGGGAAGTTTCCTGACAAATTCAACATCTTTTGCTCTCCATGCTCACCACTTTTCTCCTGCATAGTGCCTAAAATATAATAGAAATAAAGGGTAAGTGAGCCGTTAGTGAAAGAGACTTCAAAACTGTAAATACTTCTAGCACTTATATTCTATGTGGTTGCTATAAGAGGAAAATATTAATACATGTAGTGGATGCAGTTTCCTTGGAGAAACAGCCTTTCTGACAGAAAAAAAAATGGCTACAGAAGTATGTGTACAGTTTACCACCTGCAGTTTATTAGAATGGTTCAACTAGCGGAAGCCAGTGCAGGGTCAAACTCTGCTGAAGTTACTGTCCCTAACGAGTATAAAAACTGAATGTACTCATATACTTATATTTCATCAATTACTGACTTCGTCAGAGCAAGAATAATATTTTTGAAAAGAAAAGACAGACTGAGGCAAGCTAATGCTGGAATACCTGCATGTTCATCTAGCTTTATTTGTGGGAAATATTAACCTAAACATTACTGCCTTTGGACAGACAATATTAAAAAAAACCAAACCAAAACAAAACAAAAACTTGTTTATTAAAGATTAAACGATCTTAGGAAAAAAAACCACCTGCCTGTAGTGACAGGTAGAAGTCTATAGCTTCTTCTTACCCATTGCAGACTTCAATTATTTTTTTTTTCTCCCCCCCCCCATTTATACAGTTTAGACTACATGTAAGTTCTGGTCACTTTCAATAACAGACAATAGCCTGAAAGCGTTATCAGAACAGTGACTAGATTTACCACTGCTGACAATTATCTGTATTGCTTTAAATAATGGTGAAGTTAAGTAATACTGACTTACAGCTACTTTCTATAGAAATGATTCTGATATCTACGGAAAGAAGTCAGTGCAAGTTAATTATTACTGTCTACCATACGACATCAAATCTAACCTATTGCTAAATGTTACAATGAGGAAAGTTACCTCAAGTAATAGTGAAGTGAGGAAATCATTATTCCTTTAGCTGGCTCCAGCAGCTCTAAGTATCCATCCCTTAAAAAATAAATAAAATCAAACTGATATGCTAAATAAAATAAAATAAAATAAAATAAAATAAAATAAAATAAAATAAAATAAACGGCAAATTGCACTGCCTAGCTTGTTTTTGTGAACTAGCGCTGCTCAGGAGTGAGATGGGTTTTTTTGCTGTACAAATACATGTTTCAGTGTGCAAAGGTGCTGTTTTTAAACCCATCACCCACAGCAGCGGTCTGTAAAGGACAGACGACCGGTGTGAAGGTCGCTTGCAGATGGCATCAGACCCGCCCCGCCCTGCAAAACCGCCGGGGGGTTGGGGGGGGAGGCCGGCGGAACGGAGGAGCGGGAGGGATCCCCGCCGTGCCCTCGGGGAGGTGGGATCCCTCCCGGTATTTAACGGCAGACATGAGGCGCAAGGCAGGCTTTGACCAGCTGCCATCTGCACTCGCGGACACAGAATCATAGAATCGTTTAGGTTGGAAAAGACCTTTAAGAGCATCAAGTCCAACCGTTAACCTCGCACTGCCAAGTCCACCACTAAACCATGTCCCTAAGCACCACATCTGCACCTCTTTTAAATACCTCCGGGCATGGGGACTCAACCACTTGCCTGGGCAGCCTGTTCCAATGCCTGACTGCCCTTTCGGTGAAGAAGTTTTTCCTGATACCCAACCTAAACCTGCCCTGGTGCAGCTTGAGGCCATTTCCTCTTGTCCTATCACCTCCCCTCAGCCTCCTCTTCTCCAGACTAAACAACCCCAGCTCCCTCAGCTGCTCCTCATAAGACTTGTGCTCCAGACCCTTCACCAGCTTCGTTGCCCTTCTTTGGACACACTCCAGCACCTCGATGTCCTTCTTGTGGTGATGGGCCCAAAACTGACTGCAGTATTCGAAGTGCAGTCTCACCAGTGCCGAGTACAAGGGGACGATCCCGCTGCCTCCTCCCCTCCTCCGATGCCTCCATCCCACCGCCCCCGGGCCGCCCCCGGGGCCGCCCCCGCCGCAGGGCTGCCAGGCCCGGCCCCGCGGGGCCACGGCGGAGCTTCCCGCTCCCTCGCCTCCACCGAGGCGCGCTCCCCCGCTTGCACCTCGGGTAGACACGAGGTTTATATGCGAGTATTTTCTCCTTCACTCACCCCCACCGACGGTGCTTGCTGCCTTTTTTTTTTTTTTTTTTTTTTTTACCCCGATTCCAGAAGACATTACAATAATTTAAAAAAAAAATACACTTACCATTCTGACCTCATAGTGCTTTGTCATGGGCTTAGGAAAAAAACCACACACACACACACACACACACACACACACACACACACGTATTTATGCGTTTTCAAAACAGTTGTGCTAGGGTCAAAGAGGGAAGGGGGGGAGATTTGCCGGCGCTGTAAAGTACATCTAGAAATCACCGCACAAAAGGAGGGGGAGCTCAGCAGCTCGGACCACACACTGCCCCCGCCCCTCCAGACGGCGCAGGAAAACCACGGCAGGTGGGTGGAGAGGCGTGGGCAGAGGGGAGGGATCCACGCTCCCATCCGACTGTAGGAAAAGCCCGCCTTGAAAAAAAAGAAAAAAAAAAAAAGAAAAAAAAGAAAAAAAAAAAAGAAGGGCAAAACCCGCCGGCACGCAGAGTGAGCCGTACTCGCTTGCAAACCGGGGGGCCCCCGGGGGTGGGGCTGGCACCCTCCCGCCGGTCGCCGCCACCGCCCGCCGCTCCGCCCGCCGCGCAGCCAGCCGGCGCTCTGCGGCTCACCTCGCCAGATCTGAACATCCCCGGTTATTTCAAGCTCCTCTCGAGATATTCCCCCCTCCTCCTCATTTTCCCCCATGCAACTGATCTGGTACAACCGCATCACCAGCGGCACTGCGTTCCGCACCACTGCCCCAGCGGGACTAGCCTCCCCTAGCCTGGACAGCCTGTGTTACCCTCCTGGCACCCTCGCCTTTGCCTAAAGCTGCTCCTCTGCCTCAGCCTCTGCAGCTGGAGGTGGGGAGGGGTAACACCATCAGTTCAGTAAATCTTGTCCAAAATGTTTCTCCAGGAAGATGCTACTTGGACATGTTGGGGAGGAGGGGTTTTGTGTTGTCAAATGCCATGTGGAGTATTGGCAGTCAACAGGCACATCTACATATAAACTGTCATGTTAGCAAAATACCCTGCTCTGACACACCCCACCCCACCCCACACAGTTCCTCCTTTCCTTCCCAGAGGCTGGCATCACCCCTCTATTACAACCAGTCTGTTAGCCCATATGCCATACAGCTATGGAGCCCATGGCCATAGATACCTTTGGCTGGAAAATATTGCGCTGCGTCCCCATCTGTCTTCCCTGCACGTCCCGAGCTCACACTGCTGCCTCCTCCTTCTTCACTCAGCAACTTCCCTTCATGCCCCTGGGCTGTCCACTGGAGACCTGAGCTCCTTTCTAATGGTTAGTCTCTGTCCTGGCACAAGAGAGCACTTCTTTCCTTTGCTTTGTGGTGTGAGTTTGGATGAGACACTTTGGGTGAATCAAATGAAAAGGAGGTGGGCATACAAGGGATCGTGACTGTGAATGCCTGAACTGTGGAGATCTAAAACTTGTTTTGCTCTATGGTGGCCTGGGCATTATTAGGTTCACCTCCTTGTCTGAAGTGAACATTTCCTAGGTGATAATTTCATTTTCTCAGCTGCCCAAATACTGCCTGGGACCTTCAGCATAAAGCTTCTCAGGATGGAGGTGGCTTGGCCACCCCAGAGGCTCCTTTTAATCTGTCCTGGTGCAGAGGATAGACAGCTCAGTAACCTTGCTCCTTGGTTTTATCCAACCTCTTCTTGACCTGATCCTTCACAACAGGCAGCTGTGGTGCTGGTGTTGATGCTGTTGATGCTGCCCATCTGATACATCATGCTGTACTAGTCAGAGAACTTGGGTAGGGAATGTGAGGAATTTGGGAACTCATTTTTCATCTTGAGATGCTCAAAGGCACATTTCCCAACTCCCGCCACGGCTAGAAAAGTTTCTGGGTGTAGGAACTACCTACCTTTTTGCTGAGGCTGTGCCAGCATGTTGTAAGGACTTAACAATTCAGAGGATAAAAGATGGGAAAGAAGAGAGAGCATAACTCCACCTTTGTTAACACCCATAGGACTAAAGTTATGTCTGGTCTCTAATCTCAAGATTATTCTGGGTAATTTTTTAACATAAGATTAAAGATTGCACCTGGGACATGGCAACCCTGGATGTACATACAGACTGAGGAATGAGAGGCTGGAGAGCAGTCCTGCGGAGAGGGATCTGGGGGTTCTGGTTGACGGCAAGTTGAACACGAGCCAACAGTGTGCCCTGGCAGCCAAGAGGGCCAACCGTGTCCTGGGGTGCATCAAGCACTGTATTGCTAGCCGGTCGAGGGAGGGGATTGTCCCGCTCCACTCTGCACTGGTGCAGCCTCATCTCGAGTACTGTGTGCAGTTTTGGGCGCCACAGTGCAAATAGGATACAAAGCTACCAGAGGGTGTCCAGAGGAGAGCCATGAAGATGGTGAAGGGTTTAGAGGGGAAGCCGCACAACGAGCAGCTGAAGTCACTTGGTCTGTTCAGCCTGGAGAAATGGAGACTGAGGGGAGACCTCATCGTGGTCTACAGCTTCCTCACAAGGGAAGGAGGAAGGGCAGGTGCTGATCTCTTCTCCCTGATGACCAATGGTAGGACCTGAGGGAATGGCAAGAAGATATGCCAGGGGAGGTTTAGGTTGGACATTAGGAAAAGGTTCTTCACCTAAAGGGTGGTGGAGCATTGGAACAGGCACCCCTGGGAGGCAGTCATGGCACCAAGAATGACAACATTCAAGCAGCATTTGGACAATGCCCTCAGACATGTGGTGTAATTTTTGGGGTTGTCCTATGCAAGGACAGGAGTTGGACTCGATGATCCTTGTGGGTCTCTTCTAACTCAGGACTTTCTATGATTCCATGAAAACAGTTCAATATTAATTTCTGAACTACTCTACTGAAGCATTTTTCTGTATGTGCTGTTTAGGGACCTTGATACCCTGGGTTTTGTGCTGCAAAGGCATTTGGCTGCAGTGCTGCAAAGGCATATGCTGGAGTATCTAATTCTTAAATTTTTAAAATTCTTGGAAGTCCTTTATTTGTCCTAGCTCATTTTCTCTCTATCATTTCCTCACCTATGATAAGCACAATGAATATACTGTTGTTAACATTGCTGAGATGCTTGTATCTACTGAAGAATACTAAAGGACACTCTGCATATATTAGCTGCATTTCCTTACGCCTGAGCTGAAGAGCAGAATATACAAAAAATTCTCAAATATTTTGTTTCCAAAAATTATATACACCGAACACATACTTAAAAAATAGCACTATTCTCATGTATAAAAATATATACAATAGGCTGACTGTAGGACAACTGTGTCTGCGAACCCAGGTTTTGGACCCCAGTCGTGCCAGAGAAACTGGGAGATGAGAGCCAAGTTTAATGTTTTCCTGGTAATCCATTACGCTGGCCTCTACAGGAACCCATATCTGTGGACAGAGAGGTGAAGGTTCATGTTTGGAGAAAGGCTTATTCCACCCATAGCCCACATGGAAATGTTGCTCTGCTCCTGCATGAAGGCTCATTTTGAGACCCAGTGCACAATGACAAGGGATGGTAGCTTGTCATTAATTGTTAGGAAGAACAAAGCTCTCAACAAAGTCCCTAAGCATTTGGCAGTTACAAAATTGTTGTGTTCAGTGTTTGTACAGGGATGTGGAAAAGGAGAGAATAGTTCGTGATGAATTATAAGAGTAAGAAAAAATGGAGGTTATGTTGAGCACTACTTCCCTTTTTATTTTCTTATTTAGAAAGTGTATACTGGATATGTTTGCTCCAAAAGACTGCCTAGGCAAGAGTTCTGTAGTACTTGCAAGGACAACTGATTTTTGGAAGCCATGTCCTTCTCTGCCTATTTCATAAAGTCCCTAATCCCTCTTTAGTATTTACAAGCACTCTGCTTCATTGATGGTATATCCTGTCATCTATTGAAGACAAAGGAGAGATTACCATACCCTGTAGTGGGCAGTGAACTGAATATAACCTCTTTTCTTTAGTTTTTCTCTTTAGATTATTCTATGTATTTCTATCCTGCTTTCTATGTTCACCCAGTTTTAAGTTGCTGAAAACATTTGGAAAATTAGTGAATTTCCTCAATATTGTCTGGAGTTCATGGAGATCAGGATGATTGCATCTTTGAAAAAAGGAGTCCTTTACACTGATGAGATTTCTTTCCCTCCAAAAATGTAATGAATGGGAAAAAAATGTAATTAATGTAGAAGATTAGAGTAGATGGCAAAGTTTTCCCTTTGGTTAGCCTACAGATGTATTGAGAAATATGTTTGAAAATAAAAATTGATCAGATAGTGTGCCACCATGTTGATAACCATGGATCACTAAACTTTCTGACTGAGATTTTTTTTGTTCTTTTTACTGGAGGTTGTTCTTGCTTGTCCGCTGTTCTGGTGGATTTTATACCAGATTCCAGGTAGCTGAACTTGAGTGAAGTATGGATGTAAGGTTTCAGCTCTTGTGTCATTACAATGTCTGATTATGAGACTTTTCAAAGCCAAAATTCTTCTAATAAAACTGCATCTCCTGTTTGGATATCTGTCTTCACTGTTTCAGCAGATTTTATGCTCTCCCAATCTGTGTTTTTAGGTCAATGTTATTTATGTAACATAAGACAAACAAAGAACAATTAGTTTCTCATTACCTGTTAGGCAAATGTTATGCCCTCAGATTTTAATCAGCCAATGCAAATATCATCAGAATATAATCTATTTGCTACATTCTTATTATGTCCTCTAGGATAATGGCTAATATTTTTCTTTTCAATTCATGTATGTGAACTTATTTTTAGATCTAACTTGCTGAGTATCTACTGGTTCCATAAATACTCAAGTGTTTTATTTTATTAATAGCATTATAAAAAAATATATATATAAGCTTCATAGTTCAGTGTGGATTTGGGTGAAAATATATCTTCATTCTGGACTCTGGAAAGTGCGTATTAAAAAATTATAAATGTTTGGCCTTGGCTTTCTGCCAAGATGAGCTGGCTTAGGCTTTCTGCTCTATATATCTCTTGGCACCTGAGGTGACTTTGGTCTACCATCCCCAGTGTAGCTGAATTGCCTCCTTAAGTTATAGCCACACATATGGCAGGAAAGAATAGGAGTCTCCTAACTGAAAAGACAGGCGTTGGCTTGTTTCTTTCTGTCTTTCGTTTTGGGATTCTGTATAAGCAGTTTCAAATTTTCCCTTCTGCCCTGGGGCCTGGAGATATTTAGGTACCATCTGGAAAGCAGGGTCAGAATAAAGTATGTAAATTTTGTCTATTAACAGAGTAATGTCTCCTTATTCTAAACACAGAAGTACTCAGCCTTTAGCATTAGGAGTTAGATCTTGTCATCAAACAGTACTACAGAGAGCCACAAAACCATTACATTGTGGTATCTTTGTGTCAATAGCTCATGATGCATCAGCATTATCAGTCATCATCGTAACATACTTATGTAGTTTAATGCTACAGATGCAACGTCACATAGTTTCCACTCCTTCCACTCCAAGCCCAGTTGCAAAAGTCAGTGAGAGATTCACCCCACTTCATGTCCTCAGGATGGTTAGAGAGATACCATATTTCCTCTTGGTCCTCTTGGCAAAGGTATTGGATGTCTCTCTGTTCTGTGATGTTACGACTGCTACTGTTGTGAACCTCCACTCCTTCAAAGTTAGTTATTCAAGGAAGTGTAGGGGAAAAAGCTATGCCAGCAACTCCTTTACAGAAGTTTGTACCTATTTTTGCTTGGGAGCACCTGGGTAGGAAGTGTGTTAACTTTCAACTTGGTCCTTTCAGCTGCTGTTCTGGCTTAGTCCTCCACAGCCATTCTTGCAGGTTTTCCCTTGTGTTAGGAAATGAAAAGAACCGCACTAAATGTGACAACATGAACCAACATGAAAATGTAGTTTAAAAATCAACAGAGTATGAACTCAAAAGGAAATTTTCACTCAGAAAGTGAATAGACAGACTTGAGAGTTGTGATGAGAGACCATCTAGCTGATGGCTGATAAAATGTGGGCACATCCAAATTGTGTGCAGTTTGAAGGGCTGCATTATTTATCCATTGTAACAGTTAACAAGAAGCATGGGAGTCACACCACTACATCTGATAAAAAACTTTGCCTTTATTTCTCCCCTCCTTCCACTCCCGGTCCATTAGAAAAAAGACCTTATGGGAATGCTTTTCATCTTAATGAGAAATATCTGCATGTGGTTCACTCCTTT